>NC_057805.1:91775032-91784637 GCF_018294505.1 Triticum aestivum
CTTGCCCCGGGCCCGGGCGGGCTTCGACGGCGGCGGCGTACGGATGCCACGTGGCAGCCGCGGGTTGGCCGCGGGGGCGGCGGCGACTTCGTCCGGCGGCGCTGGACGCGTCCGCCCGCGGAGAGGCGATTTTTAGGGTTACGGGAGACTGCGAATGTATTTCGGGATGCCCACATATTTGTAGGTAGAGGGAGCTAGGAGGCTCCAAATGAGGTGCGGTTTTCGCCCACACGATCGTGATCGAACGACCTAGAGCATGGAGGAGAGTTTGGTGGGTTTTGGGCTAGTTAGAGAGGGGGTTTTTGCTGGACACTCAAATAGACATTGTGGATGCCCGGTTAACCGTTGGGGTACCAAACGACCTCCAAATGGAACGAAACTTGACCGGTGGTCTCCGGGTGGTGTAAAAAGGCCACTTGGCAAGCCTCGGTTCATTCCGAGAAAGTTTGACACACGCACACGAAAGAAAACAAGAGGGGTGCACCGGAGGAGATAGGAGCGCCGGATTGGAAAACGGACAACGGGGAAAATGATCGGATGCATGAGACGAACACGTATGCAAATGCAATGCACATGATGACATGATATGAAAATGCATGACATGACAAAATGCAAAACGAAAGACAAAACCCGACCACGGAGGAAATATCATAACACATAGCCGGAAATGGCAAGAGTCGGAGTTACAATATGGCATGTTACATGCGGGGTGTTACACGCGTTATTCTGCTTGCACCTGTAGGGCCATACTTCTGGCAGTGAACATGTTACATGTGCTAAATTACATACCAGTGCACATACAGTTAATGCTTTAGTTTTGTCCTAAGTATTACTGTACTTCCTAGATATCACTGCCTACTATTTTACTTCTTGCATGCTATATTTATGATAACGGTGTTGTTCTGATGCCACCTATTGGTTCCATCAGACTGCTTCATGTTCTCTATGCTTAATTACACATCAGCAAACTAGCATGTGGTTCCACTGGTTTTTGTTCGTTTTACCCTACATTTTCTGATGCTAGCTATTACATCACTGCTACGAGCCTCTGTTCATTACTTTTTTGTGTGTTCTTGATCTTCCCAAGTTGCATGACTAATTTGATGCTTCTATTAATTATGGAGCTGCCAACCCCATCAAGCAAAATATTTGTTCTTTTGGGGCTGGCACCTCGAACAAGCATAAAAATAGAGGGAAGTAGATATATTGTCGTGTATGCACACATCCTTCTTTCATTAGTTTAGATGAACCATTGATGATCAATTCGAACCAGTGCATGCGATTAAAATTAATTTTACCTAAATAGAGGGTGCAAAATAAACTACAACAAGTAGATTTGCAACCACGGGATGCTGACGATATCTTCAAAGAACATTGCAACAGCAGCGAGGGTTCACAACAACATATGGTAAGCCAGTGTGTTTTAGTGCATGTGAAATGTAATGCGTGTGGGCTGCTTTCTTGGCTTGTGCCCTCAACCTGTAATCCTACAGAATAACAAATAGTTCAGTTGTCTGCTTTGCTGCATTGCTTGATTCGAATGCTTGTTTGTTACTTGTTATGCTATACCTGAGTTGGCCAATATGTCAGCAGTGCCTGCTGTACTATCGTAAAGAAATGCATGCCTGGTTCATTTGAGTCCTTAACTTTTCCTCTGAACTTCATCACAAGACTGTCTTCGTAGTTTATATGAGGCCACACTGTTAAGTGCTTTCTCATATTATTTCAACTGCTTAGATGCCTTGGCAACTTAAATATAGCGGTGGTACACTCCCTTTCAACTAGTGATGTCAACTGGGTCCCGTTTAATCCCGATTAAAGTCCACTAGTGGTATGATAGTTCAAAAGAGTTTTTGTTTTTTGAGGAAAATGAACCAGGGAGCTAGCAAAAACTAACTAGATGGGACTGGCGGATGTCGTTTATTTGCCACTTACATCCCTAGTTTCATCTTACCATTTTAATTTCTTTTCGGCTGATGCTGCTTCGAACCATTTAAATATAGCTTGCCATGCTCGGCAATAATTCGTATGTCGTTTACCATGTAGGCTTACTGCCTGGATCATGCGATAACTATCTCTTACTTATGTCCAGCAGAAACTTTTCAGGATGCCGTTCACACTAGGACACAATGTACAACCCCAGAATCTATTTGTGGAAGCAGTGCGCCATCCATGTTACCAGATGGTAGCAGTTCAGAGGCAACACCGTCGGAGAGCAGTCTGAGCACAAATATTATAGTTCTTGAGGCTCTACTAGAGGCAGAAAGAGATGGTGTGGCTGCCATGAATGAGGTAATCTCGATCTTGAAGCTGGAAATTATGCAATTAGCTGCACGCATTATGCAAGCAACCCAAGAATTGGAGGAAGTAAGAATGTTGCATTTGAAGACGGAGGAGGTCCTGCTGCTTCTGCTATGTGAAGCCCAGGGTAATCCCAGTCCTTCTTTAGATAGCAGTTGAAATTGTCGTTAGATTATTGTACTTGCATGATGTGTCATGTCTCTGAATGGATTATGTTGTAAGACCCCCTATGTTGTCCATGTGTTGTAATAATCCGAACTTTTTAGGCGAGGTAATCCTAAGTACTTGTATGATTGACATAAGGTGAACTGTTTCTCGTGTGAGCATATTGTATTGGATGAAATAACTGTTTGACTCAAAGTGTATCCAACCTACTGAATTCGAAGATCACGGCATTTCTAAATCATAATCATATATAAAGGTGAAATCTTTGTTGTGTTTTGAAGAAATAAATAACAAAACATAGAATTATCTGTGGATATTCGTAATCGAATAAAAATTGGATTTGGATTTAGTTGCCAGGGCCCAGGGCAAACGTGAATGCTAATTCTCCCAAGTTTTGAACGAAGCGGCTAAACACCCACTATCATTTGTGGGCTGCCCGAAGCAAGTGTTTGCGAGATGGAAATTAATGTCTACCCCTGACACTTGAGATCCTTATCGACCGGATTTACACTTCTGTCGATAGGGTAGACTAGTAACTTCAATCAGACGTGACACGACGGCCTCTGAGCCCATTCAGACACGGTGGGCGCCAAACGTGGGCGGCAAAACACATTTGATTCAAGCTCGTCCGAAAGACATGTGTCTCTCCCTCCTTTTCCCCATTCATCCACGGTGGGCGGCAAAACAAACTCTCCTCGTCCGAAATCGATGTAGGCTAATATTTTAAACAGGGGTAGATGTGTAACTTCCCTCAGACGTGACACAACCGCCCTACCTGTCAGCCCCGTTCATACACCATGGGCGCCAACCATGGGCGGCAAAACACCCTCTCCTTGCCCGAAATCGTTACCGGCAAATATTTGGGAGATGCGAGATTACCGTCCTATCCCCAACCGACGTGATGTCCGAAATTTTAAACGGGGGATAAGTTCCCACATTTCAGACAAGCGCATCCCAAAGTTTGAGATCCCCCCTCCCCCTCCATTTCCCCATTCATACACCGTTTGCGCCACGACAACCTCCCCAGTGCAGCCAGCCTCCTCCGTCTGCCACCCCATCCTCCACCTTGCCAGAGCCGCTACCCCTACCCCGTCGTCCACTGCAAGAGATGGACGTCTCTCATCCACGGCGCCGGACCAGGATCCTTTCATCACGTCGTCTCGCTTCATCGGCGCCGTCGTCCACTTTGCCGTTGCCGCTCCTACGACCGCCTCGTCCACGGCAACAGGATTTATCCCCCAACCCGGCCGTCTGCCATCTAAAGTCTTCTTCCCCGCCGCCGACAGCCATCGCACCCGCAGCACCCTCAACGTAGCAGCAGGGGCCTAAACGGCGTCGCAAGAGAGGTGGTACTCTTCCATATGTGCTTAAGCTATTGATCTCACCCGGAAAATAGAGCTTAATTTGTTTACTGTACTTTTCTTGTCTGTACCAAATCGTAGTGGCTAGTTGAATGCAAACATTGGTTGCGAAGTAGCTTTGTCCGGTTTGCACCTTCAGATCCGCCATGTCACGGTCACTATACTCGTAAAGCTTATGGTTCCCCCCTTTATATTCACTACCATCATCGTAGGTGCTTCACTGCTTCGTGTCATGCTAGCACTGCTCCTCAAGACCTCAACCCATCAAGCGAAACAACATGCCACTCATAATTCCAAAGCTTACGTGTTGAAATACGAATCTGATATGATGCTCATATTACTAAAACAGAGAACGTTTAAGTGGTCACCTAATGTTCCTATATTCGTTTCAAATAGCATGTGCGCCACCCACTGGTCCAGCTAGTTCCACTTTCCTGATTTTACTCTTGATGCTTAGGGTTTTCCCCTTTTATCTACTCTACTATGATCTGCGTAGGTGCTTTCTGTCATACTAGCATTACTCCACCCTTCAAGCTAAACAACACAACACTCAAAATTCCAAAGCTTAGTTGTTCAAATATGTTTGTGATATGATACTGATATTAGTTAACAGAC
The DNA here is from genome assembly GCF_018294505.1 of Triticum aestivum. Taxonomy (NCBI): domain Eukaryota; kingdom Viridiplantae; phylum Streptophyta; class Magnoliopsida; order Poales; family Poaceae; genus Triticum; species Triticum aestivum. Next base: position 91,779,475 of record NC_057805.1, read on the forward strand.
ACATTTAATTGGTTAGCTAAAGGTCCCACTTGAGTTTCCAAATGCATGTCGCGACATATAGAGAGACAACAGAATTGCATTTCTTTGTCACTTGTTGACTGTACTTTCTTGTCCATACCAAATCTTAGTTGTTATTTCAAAGCAAACATTGGTTGCTAACTACCCTTTGCGCGGTTTGCAGCTTCAGATCTGCCATCCCACTGCCACGGTCAACACTATACTCATCATGCTTACTGTTTCCCCATTTTATGATGACCACGATCAGCCTACGCGGTTCGTGTCGTAATAGCACTGCTCCACCCATCGAGCTAAACAAGCTTTGTACAAATTCAAATCTGATATTATGCTGATATTAGTAAAACTGAGAGATGTTTAATTGGTCAGCTAAATGTTCCTACTTTAGCTTAGAAATGCATGTGAGCCACATATGGAGAGACCGAAAGGAATAGTATTTCTCTGTGCACTCTGGTTCATCATGGGTGGCCAACCAAGATTGTATAGAAAGACTTGTAATATCTTCAATCTGCTTGCTCTTCTGCTCTTCTTTAAGATGATCCTCTTCTCTTGCGGTCGACTGGTCAGGTCGAGTTATTCTCCCTTAGTATATTTTGAATCTGTCAGGTCAAGTCGACTTGTTCTTCTTTACTATATGTTGAAGCTGTCATCTGCGAAGTATCATCACTTCTAGAGCTCTCATATTTTGAGTAGTAGGCCACATTATATTAATGCACACACCAAATTACAGCATGCATGGCACCTCTTAGAAGAATTGTAGAGATAGCACAAAGGGGTTTATAGGGAGGAAGTATTGGATTAGAATCACTTCTGCATTACAAAGATAATCTCACTTGTTTTTATGTTTTCATGCATGTCAGGTATTGAACATTATCAAAATGAATATGAGAATGGGCGCACGAGAGGAATATTGCGGAACAATCCACTGGCTAACAAAGTTGGCATGGTGGAGGATGGCCTATCTTATTCACCCATCAAGGTGCATGCTCTAACTTGGCAAGGTTGTATTGTCGCACATATTTTGCATCTGACCTCTTGCATTACTTCTACTTTGTTACACCATCTACTTAGTTTAAGCATCATATATGGGTATATGCCATACCTATCCATTTTTCTGTACCTATTCCATGTGTCGTCATACTATGTTTTTCCAGTCAAATGTTGTTCTTTCGTAATAGATGTCCAAAAGGAAGAGGGTGATTGCAGATCCTCAAGGAGTACAAACTAGGTATTTGGAAAAGGTAGTGATACCTGTTAAATCAGATAGATCAGCAGCCACAGAAAACACATGCCCAATTGTAACAGACTTTACCCCTACTCTAGTGGCCAAACCCCTATTAGAACTGCTGACAGCCCAGCGTCAGGTACTGTCTATGATATCAATTCAAAATTTGAACTCCTAAATTTCTGCATGTGCCTTACCTTCTCTCTTGTATGAAAACTAATTTCAGATGAATCTCCTTGCTCAAAGGATCATAGGATCTCACGACAATACTGGGCTCTACATTGCTCTTATCAGTACCTCTTGCCCTTCGTCAGCATACTTACACTCATTGCTGTTTGATTATGTAGCATCACTGTAAATGTTCGCTTCTTTATCCTCCCTTTGCTTGAAATTATAAGATCTATATTTACTCTTAGACAAATGTAGAATTAACACAATGGTTATGAAGTTTTTGATTGCTCATGTAAGTACCTGTTGTCATGTACTCCTACTGTATCGAATTAATTGTTGATCAATTGGATGTATTTAGAACTTAGTAGTGCTAGATACATCCATTTGAGCGACAACTAATAACGGACGGTGGTGGTATTACTGTACATGCATCGCGAGATAGTTGATTGTCTAGCATTACTCTGCATCTTATCTGCCCTGCCCTCCACTTTCTCCAAATTATCATATCTACATTTACTCTTACCAAAATGTTGAATAAAGCCAATGCCACTGCACACGTTGATGTCTGCATTCCTCTTGTCAGTACCTTTTTTCCTTGTAACGCTGTACTTAATTAATTGCTATTTGATTATGTATCATCAGTCTGCACCTGAGCTTCATTATCCTCTATTTCTTCCAATATTATTTGATCTATATTTACTCTTTGCAAAATGTAGAATAATGGCAACGCTTATAATTGGGGAATTTATTGAATTATCTTTCCATCAACATGGAGAAGGGCTTTGTCCAGCCCGTGTTAACATGTAATGTAAGCTCATCCTTCTCAAGCCTTCAAACTTTGTTCTAGTATAGATTTGGATAGGCATCATTTCCTCCACTGATGTTTACATCTGATTGGATGTTTGCAACAACTACCAGTTTTAAATTGTAGTTGTAAAAACATGTTCCTTATGCAGAACAGATGCATTTATTTGCTTATATAATTGTGAAACCTGTTACGTATCTCCTTGTTTCTCTTTCAGAGTCGTATCTCTTATGCCAGGCAGAACTTTAGGAAAGATAGTGAGCCAAACCATCTTGAGGACAGCGAGTGAAGGAAATATGCCCTAGAGGCAATAATAAAGTTATTATTTATTTCCTTATATCATGATAAATGTTTATTATTCATGTTAGAATTTTATTAACCGGAAACATAATACATGTGTGAATACATAGACAAACAGAGTGTCACTAGTATGCCTCTACTTGACTAGCTCGTTAATCAAAGATGGTTATGTTTCCTAACCATAGACATGAATTGTCATTTGATTAACGGGATCACATCATTAGGAGAATGATGTGATTGACTTGACCCATTCCGTTAGCTTAGCACTCGATCGTTTAGTATGTTGCTATTGCTTTCTTCATGACTTATACATGTTCCTATGTCTATGAGATTATGCAACTCCCGTTTACCGAAGGAACACTTTGTGTGCTACCAAACGTCACAACGTAACAGGGTGATCATAAAGGTGCTCTACAGGTGTCTCCGAAGGTACTTGTTGGGTTGGCGTATTTTGAGATTAGGATTTGTCACTCCGATTGTCGGAGACGTATCTCTGGGCCCACTCAGTAATGCATATCACTATAAGTCTTGCAAGCATTGTAACTAATGAGTTAGTTGCGGGATGATGTATTATGGAACGAGTAAAGAGACTTGCCGGTAACGAGATTGAACTAGGTATTGAGATACCGACGATCGAATCTCGGGCAAGTAACATACTGATGACAAAGGGAACAACGTATGTTGTTATGCGGTTTGACCGATAAAGATTGTAGCGAACAGACCTCAAACAGTCTAGTCTCTGTGCATCAGTGTCATCCCTGGATCGGTAATGCTGACACGCACGGTACTTGAAGGATTTATAACAGAGTAGCAATCACACACTTATTACATCGAATAGTTCAAGAGAGAACTTATTACAATAAATATGGCTTAAGGCCATCTAAAATGATAACAACAGAAGACTTGGAAGATAAAGTGAGTCCATCAACTCCAACGGCATCACCGAGTATAAGACCACGACCTAAGGCTCCTTACTCGTCATCTGAAAAGTCTGCAACATGATACGTTGCAGCCCGAAAACGGGTCAGCACATGGAATATGATGGCACAGTAACACATAGAGAGTAATTAACAGAATAATGCTATCACTACATGCATATTTGGTTGGTGCAAAGCTCTATGGTTACAGTTTTGCGAAAAGCCAATTTTTCCCTACAACAAAAGGAATATATTTTATTTAACTACAAAGTTGGTTGAAAATATTGAGAAAGTAAACCCCCTCTCAATCCCAATTAAAAGTAATCATTAACAACCCAATAAAATTAATTAAGTACAAGATGATGAGATTCACATGATAATCCAAGAACTAGATACTCAAGATGTCCATAACCGGGGACACGGCTAACCATGATTAGTTTATACACTCTGCAGAGGTTTGTGCACTTTTCCCCACAAGACTCGATCTCCTCCGTTGGATTTCTCGCACTACATGGTGTTTGAGAAACGGATGACCGAGACACAGTCTTTCAGAAGCGTTAGCACCTTACGATGGGTAGACAGTTACACCTACTTTCCCCTACATCTGCTAGTCTACCACTATAAGAGTTCACACAACTTAATCAACTATGCTAGAGCCCATAATAGCATGTGGCTGCACACGGAAGTTTCTAGTATGAATAATCTCATGATCCCTTTGAGCTTGGGTGGCGGTCCATAGGAGAATCACACGGTACCCCGGGATTTCCAAAAATACAGGCAATCACTGGGTTCCCCAGGTGCCTCAATCCACCCAGATGTGAATTTAAAGTAGCCACCTTAAGTTAACCATTTATTAACAATCTCACAACTGTCACGTAGTCACTCAAACCCAATCCACGTCTACGAGCATAGCATAGCAATATAAGCAAACGTAGAAGTAACTCCCAAGGTTTGAATGCAGGGCAATAGGTTCCTACCTCATCAACTACTTCCCAGTACCCACATGTTATCAATCCTACTCATGCAATGTTTGAGGGTTGAATCTAATGCATAAAAACTGGGTATGAAAGGGATATGATCAAAGTGTTACTTGCCTTGCTGATGATCCGTGAAACCTAGAGACTCGTAGTAGGACGCTTCGCACTCCAGGTACTCTATCGCAAACAAACAATTACACACATAAGCAATCAAGCAAGGGTGCACGGGTAAAACTTGAAATAAGAGATCTAAGCAGAAAGTTCAACTTAAGAACTCTGGTTTGCAAAAAGAATCAAATCGAACGAACCAACGAAACTCAAACGGCGAAAGAAACAAGTTTTGTTTACTAATCTGGACCTAAGTCAAATTTTACAGTAGCAAAAACTTGTTTAAGTTGATTAAACAGAAAGAGGATTTCGAGACGAAACTCTAGGCGCTTGAATCGCCTGATTCCGATAAACGAGCGAAAAGTTATACTAAAACGAAAAACAGATCGGAAATCGCGATCGAAAATAATCGTGGAAAATCCGAGAAAAAGAAAAACTGATGAACAGGCTAATGAACGAATGTTCACTGTCTGCGGTTAAACGACGAAAACCATTCGTTAAAACGAACGTACGGACGAACGTCCGCTAAATAGACTAAACAAAAAAACCGATCTAATAAAAAAATAAACCGTGTTCCTAAAAAAACCGCGGCGGCGGCGGGTCGCTACCTCCGGCGAGCTCGGGTGGCGGCGGAACGGGGCGGCG
>NC_057805.1:91785155-91822432 GCF_018294505.1 Triticum aestivum
GCGGCGGCGGCAGAATCCGGCGGCGGCGGCCCGATCCGGCGGCGGCGGGGCTGGCGGCTAGGGTTTCGGCCTGGGGCGGGCCGTTGGCCTCTAAAGGCCGCCCGGGCGCAGTGTCCAGGTCGGACACGGCCCGGTAAGGCGGTAATTTTTTTTTAATAATTGGGACATGCAGAAAAAGAAAGAAAAGAAATACTAAACGGACTCCAAAAATCCCGAAATAAATTTTCCCCGTCCTCTAAAAATACGCCGGACAATATGAACATTTATTTGGGCCTAAAATCCAATGTTTAAAAACACGTATTTTTCCTAATTCAAATAAAATCAAATAAAATCCAAATAAAATCCAATATTTGTTTTTAATATTTTTCCTCCAATGTTTCATTATTTGTGGAGAAGTCATATTATCCCCTCTCATATATTTTTAATATGAAACATTTTTTGGAGAGAAAAATAATTAAAACAAATGATCCTTGTTTTCGATATTTGATAAAATTCAAATACGAAAATCGTGAAATCCCCAACTCTCTCCGTGGGTCCTTGAGTTGCGTGGAATTTCTAGGATCTAGCCAAGATGCAAATAAAATATGATATGCAATGATGATCTAATGTATAATATTCCAAATTGAAAATTTGGGATGTTACAAACCTACCCCCCTTAAGATGAATCTCGCCCTCGAGATTCGGGTTGGCTAGAAAATAGGTGAGAGTGGTCCTTCCGTAGATCTTCCAATCGCTGCCAGGTGGCTTCCTCATCGGTATGGTGGCTCCACTGAACTTTGCAAAACTTGATAACCTTGCTGCGGGTGACTCGGCTGGCAGAGAATCTTGACTGGTTTCTCCTCATAGGTCAAATCACTATCCAGTTGAATCGCTTCCAGTGGCATTGTATCTCTCAGTGGTATCTCAGCCATCTCCGTGTGGCACTTCTTCAGCTAGGATATGTGGAACACATCGTGAACTCCCGACAATCCTTCAGGCAATTCCAACTTGTAAGCAACTTCTCCCATACGCTCCAAAACTTTGTATGGTCCTCCAAACGTGGCGCTAACTTTCCCTTAACTCCAAAGCGCTTCACTCCTCGAAGTGGTGATACTCGAAGATACACTCTGTCTCCGACTTCGTAAACTGTCTCCTTGCGTTTAGAATCCGCATAACTCTTCTGCCTGGACTGGGCTACCTTGAGCCTATCGCGAATCAACTTCACCTTCTGTTCAGACTCTTTAATCAAATCTGGTCCAAACAACTGGTTGTCTCCAACTTCGTCCCACAACAACGGTGTCCTGCACCTCCTTCCGTACAGAGCTTCGAAAGGAGCCATCTTCAAACTGGATTGATAACTGTTGTTGTAAGAGAACTCTGCATATGGCAAATTGTCGTCCCAACTAGATCCATAATCTAGCGCACAAGCTCTCAGCATGTCCTCCAAAATCTGATTGACTCTCTCGGTCTGTCCGTCTGTCTGTGGATGAAAGGCTGTACTGAACTCTAGTCTGGTACCCAAAGTTTTGTGCAACTGATGCCAGAACTTTGAGGTAAACTGGGTTCCTCTATCTGATACAATGGTCCTCGGAACTCCATGCAGACATACGATCATGGTCATGTATATCTTTGCCAACTTAGCACTTGTATAAGTGGTCTTTACTGGGATGAAATGAGCTACCTTCGTCAAACGATCGACTACAACCCATATCGAGTCATAGCCTGAACGAGTCCTGGGCAATCCCGTGATAAAATCCATGCCTAGCTTATCCCACTTCCATTCGGGTATTGGCAATGGTTGTAGCAATCCTGCTGGCTTCTGATGCTCTGCCTTCACTCTCTAACATACATCACAAACTGCTACATACTCCGCAATATCCTTCTTCATTCTGGTCCACCAGAAACTGTCCTTTAAATCCAGGTACATCTTGGTATTTCCTGGGTGAATCGAATATGGTGAATCATGGGCCTCTTGCAAAATCAACTTCCTGATCTCTGGATCATTGGGCACATAAACGCGGTCCTCAAACCATAAGGTGCCGTGCTCATCCTCACGAAATCCCTTGGCTTTTCCTTTACTCAACCTTTCTTTTATCTCAGCAATCTCCTTGTCTGTCTTCTGAGCTTCTCGGATCTTATCCATCAAAGTAGACTGAATTTCCAATGCTGCTACAAAGCCTCTTGGAACTATTTCCAAACATAGTTCACGGAGATCCTCGGCTAACTCCTTGGGTAACTCTCCGGTCATGATTGTGTTGACATGGCTCTTGCGGCTCACGCATCAGCTACTACAATAGCCTTCCCTGGGTGATAATGCAATCTCATATCATAATCCTTAATGAGCTCCAACCATCTCCTTTGCCTGAGATTCAACTCCTTCTGCGTGAAAATGTACTTCAAGCTCTTGTGATCCGTGTACACCTCACAATGGTTTCCGATGAGAAAATGCCTCCATGTCTTCAACGCATGCACTACGGCTGCTAACTCCAAATCATGTGTAGCATAATTCAACTCATGGGGTTTAAGCTGTCGTCAGGCATATGAAACAACTCTTCCCTCCTGCATAAGTACGGCTCCAAGTCCTCGACGAGAAGCGTCGCAATATACTTCATAATCCTTGCGTTGATCTGGCAGAATCAACACTGGCGCTGTAACCAAACGTTTCTTCAACTCCTGGAAACTAGCCTCACATTCCTCCGTCCAATTGAACTTGGTGTCTTTCTTCAACAACTTGGTCATAGGTTTTGCAATCTTCGAGAAATTCTCAATGAATCTCCGGTAGTATCCTGAGAGTCCAAGAAAACTCCGGATTTCTCCAACTGTCGTGGGGGACTCCCAATTTGTCACAGTGTTAACCTTGGTGGGATCTACTGCTATTCCTTCCCCGGATATAACATGTCCAAGGAATCCAACTTCCTTTAACCAAAACTTGCACTTGCTGAACTTGGCATATAGCTGATGTTCTTTGAGCTTTCCAAGTACCAAACGCAAATGCTCCTTATGCTCTTCTTCACTCTTCGAATAGACTAGAATATCATCAATGAACACTACGACGAACTTATCCAAAAACTCCATAAACACTTTGTTCATCATGTTCATGAAATAGGCAGGTGCGTTAGTCAGACCAAATGACATAACGGTGTACTCATATAGCCCATACCTTGTGGTAAAAGCTGTCTTAGGTATATCCTGCTCTCGAATCTTCAACTGGTGGTATCCTGATCACAAATCAATCTTGGAAAATACTTTAGCTCCTTGTAGTCGGTCAAACAGATCATTGATCATCGGCAGTGGGTACTTGTTCTTGATGGTTACTTCATTCAATCCACGATAATCAACAACCATCCTCAATGATCCATCTTCCTTCTCCACTAGAAGTACTGGTGATCCCCAAGGTGAGGAACTTGGGTGAATATATCCTTTATCCAGTAACTCCTTAATCTACTTCTTAATTTCTTCCAAATCCTTAGCGGGCATTCTGTACGGTCTCTTAGATATCGGCCCAGTGCCTGGCAAAAGCTCAATCAAAAACTCAATGTCTCTATCCGGTGGCATGCCTGGCAACTCCTCTGGAAATACGTCAGAGAAATCCTTCACCACTGGTACTTCCTCCTGTACAACTCCTGATAAGGAATTCACTTGAGTCCTCTTCGGCACATGCCGGGATACATACTTAATCCTTCTTCCTTCTGGGGTAGTAAGCAAGATCGTCTTACTGGCGCAATCGATGTTTCCTCCATACATCGATAGCCAATCCATTCCCAAAATCACATCCAAATCTTGCGACTCCAAAACTATTAGGTCTGAGGGGAAAACATCCCTACCTATGGCCAATGGTATCTGGAAACATCCTTGGCTTGCCATATACTCTGCTCCTGGCGAGGTTACTAACATAGGTGTTCTAAGAACTTTGGTGGGCAACTTATACTTATCCACAAATCCCCTTGATATGTATGAATGTGATGCACCGGTATCAAGAAGAACGATTGCAATAAATGACTTAACCAGAAACTTACCTATTACTGCATCAGGCTGTGCTTCAACCTCCTCCACGTTAACGTGGTTCACTTGTCCTCTGTTGAAAGGGTTCGGCTTCTTCCCCGAACTTCCATTGCCATTCCCATTCTTAGCTTCAGGACATTCATTGGCATAATGTCCAGTCTTCTGGCATTTGTAGCAAGTGACGTGGCTCAGATCCTTCTTGGCTGGGGTTGATGGGTTGGTACGGTTCTGTCTGTTGCTTCCTCCGTTCCCGTTGCCATTCTTGGGGCCACTATGATTGTGCGAGCTCCCTCCATTGTGATTGTGACCTCCGTGGTTATGATGAAGGTGTCCTCCCGAGTTCGGGGTAAAACGAGGCTTCTGATGAGCTCCTGTACTGTACTTTCCTTGTCCATACTTCCTCTTACGGCTCTCAATCTGCTGCTGCTTCCCTTCAACCATGAGAGCTCTGTCTAGCAACTCCTGGTAGTTGTTAAAAGTTGCCACCATCAACTACATGCTCATCTCATCATTCAGTCCTTCCAGAAACTTCTCCTGCTTAGCTGCATCCGTAGCAACGTCATCTGGGGCATAACGTGCTAACTTACTGAAATCCTCCACGTATTGGCCAAAGGTACGTCCTCCTTGGGGTAAGTTGTGAAACTCACGCTTCTTCATGGCCATAGCTCCTGCTGAAATGTGGGCAGTACGGAAAGCTTGCTGAAACTGGTCCCATGTGACAGTGTCAATGGGGTGAGTGGCTGTGTAATTCTCCCACCATGATGCTGCAGGTCCATCAAGCTGATGTGCGGCAAAACGCACTCTCTCCGCATATGTGCATCCTGTAGTGGCCAGCTCCCTTCCAACCTTGCAGAGCCAATCATCTGCCACAATCGGCTCGGTGCTACTGGAGAACACCGGTGGATTCAGCCTAAGAAAACGGGCTAAGTGATCAACAGGTGGTGGTGGTGGTGGGTTGTTGTTGTTGTTGTTGCCTTGGTTCTGAACTAGCGCTTGCATCAGGGCATTCTGGTACTAAATCAACTGAGTGATCTCCGGTGAGAAAACAAATCCGGTGTCGCGTCTCGGAGGCATCTGATGGGTTTAGAAAAGATGAGAAAATAGGATAGAATGAGATCTAGAGGGAAAACACTACCCATATGCACATGAGACAAACACAATCATATCACTTCAATCAATTCAAACAAGGCATACAATCGATCTAACTATCGTTACAAAGTGCTTGGACTATACTATATACATGGTGGAATACTACTACTAATTTGGTGGTCTACTAGAAAAATTGATCAGTCGAAGACTCCATGATATTTGCTCCGGCTTCATCCTCCCAATCATCATCACTGGGGTCCGAGTTGGTGTCGTCGATGATGATGTAGTTCTCCGGGCAAGTAGAATCGTCATCTTCTCCTCCTGGTGCTGGGTCTCCCATGAATACTCCGATCTTCTTTATCAGGTCGTCATTCTTCTTCACTAATGCGACAATTTCCTCCATATAATCCTCACGTGTAGCCTTGAGTTCTTCCTCCAGCTCCGTGATCTTAGTCTTTGCCTTCTTCAGATCTATCATGTCTGCGCACATCTGGTTCTCCTGGCGACGAATGTGCTAATTTAACTCCTGGATGAAAGCTGCAATAGATCTATCCTTCCTGGTACTGATCATCTCCCATTGCTCGTCTCGGCGCCCACAAATCTGATAGATAGTATCCTTGAGATCATTGTGGTACACTTCTCCAATGCGTCCCATGGTGATGTGGGCTGCCATGCCCTTTCCTAGACTCCAGGTTGGTGCATCGAAAGAAAACTCTATGGGCTCAGTGACTGGCGTGAACGTCCTTCCTGGAACTTGAACTTGAATCATCCAGCGCTCCTCTTCTGGTAGTGTGGCGTTGTAGGTCCCGGTGAAGCTTGGTATTCCGATGTTCAGGTACTTAGTAACTTCCTTCAAGTGTCGTCCAAAAGGTGTATCCTCATCCGGTTGGGCGAACTTGTTCCTTGCATCCGCCATCCTAAAAGAGTGGAAGAAAGGAGAGGAGTTAGAAATGAGAAGAGAGTAGTAATCTAGGGCTTTAGCTTAGTGGTCGTGTCCTACAGTCAGCGTGTGCTCTGATACCATCTTTGTAGCGACCAGACCTAAAACAGTCTAGTCTCTGTGCATCAGTGTCATCCCTGGATCGGTAATGCTGACACGCGCAGTACTTGAAGGATTTATAACAGAGTAGAAATCACACACTTATTACATCGAATAGTTCAAGAGAGAACTTATTACAATAAATATGGCTTAAGGCCATCTAAAACGATAACAGAGGAAGACTTGGAAGATAAAGTGAGTCCATCAACTCCAACGGCATCACTGAGTATAAGACCAAGACCTAAGGCTCCTTACTCGTCGTCTGAAAAGTCTGCAACATGATACGTTGCAGCCCGAAAACGGGTCAGCACATGGAATATGCTGGCAAAGTAACACATAGAGAGTAATGAACAGAATAATGCTATCACTACATGCATATTTGGCTGGTGGAAAGCTCTATGGTTACAGTTTTGCGAAAAGCCAATTTTTCCCTACAACAAAAGGAATATATTTTATTTAACTACAAAGTTGGTTGAACATATTGAGAAGGTAAACCCCCTCTCAATCCCAATTAAAAGTAATCATTAACAACCCAACAAAATTAATTAAGTACAAGATGATGAGATTCACATGATAATCCAAGAACTAGATACTCAAGATGTCCATAACCGGGGACACGGCTAACCATGATTAGTTTATACACTCTGCAGAGGTTTGTGCACTTTTCCCCACAAGACTCGATCTCCTCCATTGGATTTCTCGCACTACATGGTGTTTGATAAACGGATGACCGAGACACAGTCTTTCAGAAGCGTTAGCACCTTACGATGGGTAGACAGTTACACCAACTTTCCCCTACATCTACTAGTCTACCACTGTAAGAGTTCACACGACTTAATCAACTATGCTAGAGCACATAATAGCATGTGGCTGCACACGGAAGTTTCTAGTATGAATAATCTCATGATCCCTTTGAGCCTGGGTGGCGGTCCATAGGAGAATCACACGGTACCCCGGGATTTCCAAAAATACAGGCAATCACTGGGTTCCCCAGGTGCCTCAATCCACCCAGATGTGAATTTAAAATAGCCACCTTAAGTTAACCATTTATTAACAATCTCACAACTGTCATGTAGTCACTCAAACCCAATCCACGTCTACGAGCATAGCATAGCAATATAAGCAAACGTAGAAGTAACTCCCAAGGTTTGAATGCAGGGCAATAGGTTCCTACCTCATCAACTAGTTCCCAATACCCCCATGTTATCAATCCTACTCATGCAATGTTTGAGGGTTGAATCTAATGCATAAAAACTGGGTATGAAAGGGATATGATCAAAGTGTTACTTGCCTTGCTGATGATCCGTGAAACCTAGAGACTCGTAGTAGCACGCTTCGCACTCCGGGTACTCTATCGCAACCAAACAATTACACACATAAGCAATCAAGCAAGGGTGCACAGGTAAAACTCGAAATAAGAGATCTAACCAGAAAGTTCAATTTAAGAACTCTGGTTTGCAAAAAGAATCAAATCGAACGAAGCAACGAAACTCAAACGGCGAAAGAAACAAGTTTCATTTACTAATCTGGACCTAAGTCAAATTTAACAGTAGCAAAAACTTGTTTAAGTTGGTTAAACAGAAAGAGGGTTTCGAGACGAAACTCTAGGCGCTTGAATCGCCTGATTCCGATAAACGAGCGAAAAGTTATACTAAAACGAAAAACAGATCGGAAATCACGATCGAAAATAATCGCGGAAAATCCGAGAAAAAGAAAAACTGACGAACAGGCTAATGAACGAACGTTCGCTGTCTGCGGTTAAACGACGAAAACCGTTCGTTAAAACGAACGTACGGACGAACGTCCGCTAAATAGACTAAACCGAAAAAACAGATCTAATAAAAAAATAAACCGGGTTCCTAAAAAAACCGACGGTTTTCTCTCAAAAACCGCGGCGGCGGCGGGTCGCTACCTCCGGCGAGGTCGTGCGGCGGCGGAACGGGGCGGCGGGGCGGCGGATCGGGCGGCGGCGGCCCGGGTCTCGGGCAGCGGCGGGGCTGGCGGCTAGGGTTTCGGCCCGGGGCGGGCCTTGGCCTTCAAAGGCCGCCCGGGCGCAGTGTCCAGGTCGGACACGACCCGGTAAGGCGGTAACTTTTTTTTTAATAATTCGGACGTCCAGAAAAAGAAAGAAAAGAAATACTAAACGGACTCCAAAAATCCCGAAATAAAAATTCCCCGTCCTCTAAAAATAAGTCAGACAAGATGAACATTTATTTGGGCCTAAAATGTAATTTTGAAAAACGTGTGTTTTTCCTAAATCAAATAAAATCCAAATAAAATCAAATATTTGTTTTTAATATTCTTCCTCCAATATTTCATTATTTGTGGAGAAGTCATATTATCCCCTCTCATATATTTTTAATATGAAACATTTTTCAGAGAGAAAAATAATTAAAATAAATGATCCTTGTTTCCGATATTTGATAAAATTCAAATACGAAAATCGTGAAATCCCCAACTCTCTCCGTGGGTCCTTGAGTTGCATGGAATTTCTAGGATCTAGCCAAGATGCAAATAAAATATGATATGCAATGATGATCTAATGTATAACATTCCAAATTGTAAATTTGGGATGTTACAAAGATCTTCGTAGAATATGTGGGAGCCAATGTGAGCATCCAGGTTCCGCTATTGGTTATTGGCCGGAGACGTGTCTCGGTCATGTCTACATTGTTCTTGAACCCATAGGGTCCGCACGCTTAAAGTTCGATGACGGTTATATTATGAGTTTATGTATTTTGATGTACCGAAGGTAGTTCGGAGTTCCGGATGAGATCGGGGACATGACGAGGAGTCTCGAAATGGTCGAGACATAAAGATCGATATATTGGACGACTATATTCGGACATCGGAAAGGTTCCGAGTGATTCGGGTATTTTTCGGAGAACCGGAGAGTTACGGGAATTCGCCGGGGAGTATATGGGCCTTATTGGGCTTTAAGGGAAAGAGAGAGGAGAGGCTGTGCGCCCCCCAAGGCCTAGTCCGAATTGGACTAGGGGGAGGGGCTGCGCCCCCTCCTTCCTTCTCTTCTCTCTCCCCTTTCCTTGACTCCTACTCCTACTACTTGGAAGGGGGAATCCTACTCCCGGTGGGAGTAGGACTCCTTCTAGGGCGCGCCATAGAGAGGGCCGGCCCTCCCCCTCCTCCACTCCTTTATATACGAGGAGGGGCACCCCTTGGAGACACAACAATTGATCTCTTGATCTCTTAGCCGTGTGCGGTGCCCCCATCCATCATAATCCACCTCGATAATATCGTAGCGGTGCTTAGGCGAAGCCCTACGTCGGTAGAACATCATCATCGTCACCACGCCGTCGTGCTGACGGAACTCTCCCTCAAAGCTCGGCTGGATCAGAGTTCGAGGGTGTTCGGAGGTGCCGTGCGTTCGGTACTTGATCGGTCGGATCATGAAGACGTACGACTACATCAACCGCGTTGTGCTAACGCTTCCGCTTTCGGTCTACGAGGGTACGTGGACACACTCTCCCCTCTCGCTGCTATGCATCACCATGATCTTGCGTGTGCGTAGGAAAATTTTGAAATTACTACGTTCCCCAACAGTGGCATCCGAGCCAAGTTTTATGCGTAGATGTAATATGCACGAGTAGAACACAAGTGGGTTGTGGGCGATATAAGTCATACTGCTTACTAGCATGTCATACTTTGGTTCGGCGGTATTGTTGGATGAAGCGGTCCGGACCGACATTACGCGTACGCTTACGCGAGACTGGTTTTACCGCCATGCTATGCACACAGGTGACTAGCGAGTGTCAGTTTCTCCAACTTTAGTTGAACCGAGTGTGGCTACGCCCGGTCCTTGCGAAGGTTAAAACAGCACCAACTTGACAAACTATCGTTGTGGTTTTGATGCGTAGGTAAGAACGGTTCTTTCTCAGCCCGTAGCAGCCACGTAAAACTTGCAACAACAAAGTAGAGGACGTCTAACTTGTTTTTGCAGGGCATGTTGTGATGTCATATGGTCAAGGCATGATGATATATTTTATTGTATGAGATGATCATGTTTTGTAACCGAGTTATCGGCAATTGGCAGGAGCCATATGGTTGTCGCTTTATTGTATGCAATGCAAACGCCCTGTAATGCTTTACTTTATCACTAAGCGGTAGCGATAGTCGTAGAAGCATAAGTTGGCGAGACGACAACGATGCTACGATGGAGATCAAGGTGTCGCGCCGGTGACGATGGTGATCATGACGGTGCTTCGGAGATGGAGCTCACAAGCACAAGATGATGATGGCCATACATATCACTTATATTGATTGCATGTGATATTTATCTTTTATGCATCTTATCTTGCTTTGATTGACGGTAGCATTATAAGATGATCTCTCACTAAATTATCAAGGTATAAGTGTTCTCCCTGAGTATGCACCGTTGCGAAAGTTCTTCGTGCTAAGACACCATGTGATGATCGGGTGTGATAGGCTCTACGTTCAAATACAACGGGTGCAAAACAGTTGCACACGCGGAATACTCAGGTTAAACTTGACAAGCCTAGCATATAACAGATATGGCCTCGGAACACTAAGACCGAAAGGTCGAGCGTGAATCATATAGTAGATATGATCAACATAGTGATGTTCACCATTGAAACTACTCCATCTCACGTGATGACCGGACATGGTTTAGTTGATTTGGATCACGTGATCACTTAGAGGATTAGAGGGATGTCTATCTAAGTGGGAGTTCTTAAGTAATATGATTAATTGAACTTCAATTTATCATGAACTTAGTACCTGATAGTATTTTGCTTGTCTATGTTGTAGATCAATAGCTCGCGATGATGTTCCCTGTTTTATTTTTGATATGTTCCTAGAGAAAACTAAGTTGAAAGATGATAGTAGAAATGATGTGAACTTAGTCCGTGATCTGAGGATTTTTCTCATTGCTGCACAGAAGAATTATGTCCTTGATGCACCGCTAGGTGACAGACCTATTGCAGGAGCAGATGCAGACATTATGAACGTTTGACAAAAGCTCGGTATGATGACTACTTGATAGTTTAGTGCACCATGCTTTACGACTTAGAACCGGGACTTCAAAAATGTTTTGAAACGCCATGGAGCATATAAGATGTTCCAAGAATTGAAATTGGTATTTCATACTCATGCCCGTGTCGAGAGGTATTTGACCTCTGACAGTATTTTGCCTACAAGATGGAGGAGAATTGCTCAGCTATTGAGCATGTGCTCAGAATGTCTGAATACTACAATCACTTGAATCAAGTGGGAGTTAATCTTCCAGATAAGATAGTGATTGACTGAGTTCTCTAGTCACTATCACCAAGTTACGAGAACTTCGTGATGAACTATAATTTGCAAGGAATAACGGAAACGATTCCCAAGCTCTTTGTGATGCTGAAATCGACGAAGGTAGAAATGAAGAAAAACATCAAGTGTTGATGGTTGACAAGACCACTAGTTTCCAGAAAAGGGCAAAGGGAAGAAGGGGAACTTCAAGAAGAACGGCAAGCAAGTTGCTGCTCAAGTGAAGAAGCCCAAGTCTGGACCTAAGCCTGAGACTGAGTGCTTCTACTGCAAAGGAACTGGTCACTCGAAGCGGAACTGCCCCAAGTACTTGGCGGATAAGAAGGATGGCAAAGTGAACAAAGGTATATTTGATATACATGTTATTGATGTGTACTTTACTAGTGTTTATAGCAACCCCTCAGTATTTGATACTAGTTCAGTTACTCGAAACGGCAGTTGCAGAATAAACAGACTAGTTAAGGGTGAAGTGACAATGTGTGTTGGAAGTGGTTCCAAGATTGATATGATCATCATCACAGACTCCCTATACTTTCGGGATTAGTGTTGAACCTAAATAAGTGTTATTTGGTGTTTGCGTTGAGCATGAATATGATTTGATCATGTTTATTGCAATACGGTTATTCATTTAAGTTAGAGAATAACTGCTGTTCTGTTTACATGAATAAAACCTTATATTGTTACACACCCAATGAAAATGGTTCATTGGATCTCGATCGTAGTGATACACATATTCATAATATTGAAGCCAAAAGATGCAAAGTTAATAATGATAGTGCAACTTATTTGTGTCACTGCCGTTTAGGTCATATTGGTGTAAAGCGCATGAAGAAACTCCATGCTGATGGGATTTTGGAATCACTTGATTATGAATCACTTGATGCTTGCGAACCATGCCTCTTGGACAAGATGACTAAAACGCCGTTCTCCGGAACAATGGAGCGAGCAACAGATTTGTTGGAAATCATACATACTGATGTATGTGGTCTGATGAATATTGAGGCTCGCGGCAGGTACCGTTATTTTCTGACCTTCATAGATGATTTGAGAACATATGGGTATATCTACTTGATGAAACATAAAGTCTGAAACATTTGAAAAGTACATATAATTTCAGAGTGAAGTGGAAAATCATCGTAACAAGAAAATAAAGTTTCTACGATCTGATCGTGGAGGAGAATATTTGAGTTACGAGTTTGGTCTTCATCTGAAACAATGCGGAATAGTTTCGCAATTCACGCCACCTGGAACACCACAGCGTAATGGTGTGTCCGAACATCGTAACCATACTTTATTAGATATGGTACAATCTATGATGTCTCTTACCGATTTACCACTATCGTTTTGGGGTTATGCATTAGATATAGCTGCATTCACATTAAAAAGGGCACCATCGAAATCCGTTGAGATGACGCATTATGAACTGTGGTTTGGCAAGAAACTAAAGTTGTCGTTTCTTAAAGTTTGGGGTTGCGATGCTTATATGAAAAAGTTTCATCCTGATAAGCTCGAACTCAAATCAAAGAAGTGCGTCTTCATAGGATACCCAAAAGAAAATGTTGGGTACACCTTCTATCACAGATCCGAAAGCAAGATATTCGTTGCTGAGAACGGATCCTTTCTAGAAAAGGAGTTTCTCTCGAAAAAAGTGCGTGGGAGGAAAGTAGAACTTGATGTGGTAATTGTACCTGCTCCCTTATTGGAAAGTAGTTCATCACAGAAATCTGTTCCTGTGACTCCTACACCAATTAGTGAGGAAGCTAATGATGATGATCATGTAACTTCAGATCAAGTTACTACCGAACCTCGTAGGTCAACCAGAGTGGTACGATAATCCTATTCTGGAGGTCATATTACTTGACCATGACGAACCTACGAACTATGAGGAAGCGATGATGAGCCCAGATTCCGCGAAATGGTTTGAGGCCATGAAATCTGAGATGGGATCCATGTATGAGAACAAAGTATGGACTTTGATTGACTTGCCCAATGATCGGCGAGCCATTGAGATTAAATGGATCTTCAAGAGGAAGACGGACGCTGATAGTAGTGTTACTATCTACAAAGCTAGAATTGTCGCAAAAGGTTTTCGACAAGTTCAAAGTGTTGACTACGATGAGAGTTTCTCACTCGTATCTATGCTTAAGTCTGTCCGAATCATGTTAGCAATTGCCGCATTTTATGAAATCTGGCAAATGGATAAACAAAACTGCATTCCTTAATGGATTTATTAAAGAAGAGTTGTATATGATACAACCCGAAGGTTTTGTCGATCCTAAAGGTGTTAACAAAATGTGCGAGCTCCAGCGATCCATCTATGGACTGGTGCAAGCATCTCGGAGTTGGAATATACGCTTTGATGAGTTGATCAAAGCATATAGTTTTATACAGACTTGCGGTGAAGCCTGTATTTACAAGAAAGTGAGTGGGAGCACTACAGCATTTCTGATAAGTATATGTGAATGACATATTCTTGATCAGAAATAATGTAGAATTATTCTGCAAAGCATAAAGGAGTGTTTGAAAGGAGTTTTTCAAAGAAAGACCTCGGTGAAGCTGCTTACATATTGAGCATCAAGATCTTTAGAGATAGATCAAGACGCTTGATAAGTTTTTTCAATGAGTACATACCTTGACAAGATTTTGAAGTAGTTCAAAATGGAACAGTCAAAGAAAGAGTTCTTGCCTGTGTTACAAGGTGTGAAATTGAGTAAGACTCAAAACCCGAC
Organism: Triticum aestivum; assembly: GCF_018294505.1. Lineage (NCBI taxonomy): Eukaryota > Viridiplantae > Streptophyta > Magnoliopsida > Poales > Poaceae > Triticum > Triticum aestivum. The sequence continues at coordinate 91,799,280 of NC_057805.1, forward strand.
CATGGCAGAAGATAGAAAGAGAATGAAAGTCATTCCCTATGCCTTGGCCATAGGTTCTATAAAGTATGCCATGCTGTGTACCAGATCTATTGTATACCCTACACTGATTTTGGCAAGGGAGTACAATAGTGATCTAGGAGTAGATCACTGGACAGCGGTCAAGATTATCCTTAGTGGAATAAGGATATTTTCTCGATTATGGAGGTGACAAAAAGGTTCGTCGTAAAGGGTCACGTCGATGCAAATTTTGACACTGATCCAGATGACTCTAAGTCTCAATCTGGATACATATTGAAAGTGGGAGCAATTAGCTAGAGTAGCTCCGTGCAGAGCATTGTTGACATAGAAATTTGCAAAATACATACGGATCTGAATGTGGCAGACCCGTTGTCTAAACTTCTCTCACAAGCAAAACATGATCACACCTTAGTACTCTTTGGGTGTTAATCACATAGCGATGTGAACTAGATTATTGACTCTAGTAAATCCTTTGGGTGTTGGTCACATGAAGATGTGAACTATGGGTGTTAATCACATGGTGATGTGAACTATTGGTGTTAAATCACATGATGATGTGAACTAGATTATTGACTCTAGTGCAAGTGGGAGACTGAAGGAAATATGCCCTAGAGGCAATAATAAAGTTATTATTTATTTCCTTATATCATGATAAATGTTTATTATTCATGTTAGAATTTTATTAACCGGAAACATAATACATGTGTGAATACATAGACAAACAGAGTGTCACTAGTATGCCTCTACTTGACTAGCTCGTTAATCAAAGATGGTTATGTTTCCTAACCATAGACATGAATTGTCATTTGATTAACGGGATCACATCATTAGGAGAATGATGTGATTGACTTGACCCATTCCGTTAGCTTAGCACTCGATCGTTTAGTATGTTGTTATTGCTTTCTTCATGACTTATACATGTTCCTATGACTATGAGATTATGCAACTACCGTTTACCGAAGGAACACTTTGTGTGCTACCAAACGTCACAACGTAACTGGGTGATTATAAAGGTGCTCTACAGGTGTCTCCGAAGGTACTTGTTGGGTTGGAGTATTTCAAGATTAGGATTTGTCACTTCGATTGTCGGAGAGGTATCTCTGGGCCCACTCAATAATGCACATCACTATAAGCCTTGCAAGCATTGTAACTAATGAGTTAGTTGCGGGATGATGTATTACAGAACGAGTAAAGAGACTTGCCGGTAACGAGATTGAACTAGGTATTGAGATACCGACGATCGAATCTCGGGCAAGTAACATACCGATGACAAAGGGAACAACGTATGTTGTTATGCGGTTTGACCGATAAAGATCTTCGTAGAATATGTGGGAGCGAATATGAGCATCCAGGTTCCGCTATTGGTAATTGACCGGAGACGTGTCTCGGTCATGTCTACATTGTTCTCGAACCCATAGGGTCCGCACGCTTAAAGTTCGATGACGGTTATATTATGAGTTTATGTATTTTGATGTACCGAAGGTAGTTCATAGTCCCGGATGAGATTGGGGACATGACGAGGAGTCTGGAAATGGTCGAGACGTAAAGATCGATATATTGGATGACTATATTCGGACATCGGAAAGGTTCTGAGCGATTCGGGTATTTTTCGGAGTACTGGAGAGTTACGGGAATTCGCCGGGGAGTATATGGGCCTTATTGGGCTTTAGGGGAAAGAGAGAGGAGAGGTTGGGCGCCCCCCAAGGCCTAGTCCGAATTGGACTAGGGGGAGGGGTTGCGCCCCCTCCTTCCTTCTCTTCTCTCTCCCCTTTCCATGACTCCTACTCCTACTACTTGGAAGGGGGGAATCCTACTCCCGGTGGGAGTAGGACTCCTCCTAGGGCGCGCCATAGAGAGGGCCGGCCCTCCCCCTCCTCCACTCCTTTATATACGGGGAGGGGGACACCCCTTGGAGACACAACAATTGATCTCTTGATCTCTTAGCCATGTGCGGTGCCCCCCTCCACCATAATCCACCTCGATAATATCGTAGCCGTGCTTAGGCGAAGCCCTGCGTCGGTAGAACATCATCATCGTCACCACGCCGTCATGCTGACGGAACTCTCCCTCAAAGCTCGGCTGGATCGGAGTTCGAGGGACGTCATCGAGCTGAACGTGTGCTGAACTCGGAGGTGCCGTGCATTCGGTACTTGATCGGTCGGATCGTGAAGACGTACGACTACATCAACCTCGTTGTGCTAACGCTTCCGCTTTCAGTCTACGTGGGTACGTGGACACACTCTCCCCTCTCGTTGCTATGCATCACCATGATCTTGCGTGTGCGTAGGAAAATTTTGAAATTACTACGTTCCCCAACAGCGAGTTGACCCCAAGGTCCTGTCTTGATGAAGACAGTGAGTTGAAGCTACTCACCAGCAGGTGTGAGACAACCTCTGTGCAGTTGCTGCCTCAATCAGTTCGACTTCTTGAGTCTCAACTTAAAGCGGAAAGGCTTGCTTCAGCTCAGCTCCGACTTGAAGTCAAAGATGTAATGAAGATGTCAAGGGACTGCCTTGCGCACTATGGTGCCATACAGCTAGGGATGAAGCATCTATCGTTGACACAACTGAGGTCTCATCAGCTTGTTCGGCTGCTTGCGGGGCCCGAGCTTGCCAGGTCTAGTGCCTTCTGAAGTGCTCTCAGTTTTGTATATTCTTTTGTCGGCGCGTTTATATGCACTAGTGGCGACCTTTGATGCCCAGTGTATTTAATCCACGGTCATGTTGCGCTTTATTATCACCAGCAGCAAACTTTGATTCCCAGTGGATGTAATATGCCGTAATTTCTTTATTGTATAGTGTAGGTTTATTCTTTGGTCGGTATGCTGTAATTTAGGCCGGAAGGTTCAGTGGATCTCAGTGTTGTCAGTCTTCAGGCCGGCCCGTTAATCATATGGGCCAAAACGTGGTCCTATAATCATCTTGGGCCATTAGCAGGTCTAAACCTATAGTAGTTTCCCGCCTTTAACAGGCCATGGGCTACATATTTACTGTAGTGACACTGGGCTTCCTACGGGCCGTAGAAACAATGGGCCTTCTACGGTCCGTAGAAACAATGGGCCTTCTACGGGCCGTAGAAACAATGGGTCTTCTATGGGCCGTATCATCAATGGGCCTTAGACGGGCCGTATGATCGATTGGCCAAACATGGGCCAAAAACAGACCGCCTTATGGCCGTAAACGGGCTAGAGTTGGAGTCGTCCGTTCATGGGCCGACCATAATGGGCCGTCATTAATAGGCCGTATTTGATGACGCTATGAAAACGGCCCAACGTATAAACGGGCCACAAACGGGCCAACTGTAACCACGGGCTGAATTTGGCCCACAAGCAGAAAATGGCAGTAACGGGCCGTAAGTAACCGAATGCTGGAAATGAGCCCAAGAATAAATGGGCCCTGAGAAGGCCGAAAGATAACATGGGCTACAAACGGCCCAATGGATTAATGGGCCGTTAATGGGTATAAAGTGATACACTGTTCATTACGGGCCAGTTTCACCACGGGCCGTTAATGGGCCAAGAGTTACAAAGGGCCTCATATGGGCTGAAAGACGTCATGGGCCATACATGGGCCGGAACTTAAAATGGGCTGGAATCATATTGGACAGCCCAAATGACGCTACTGGGCCTAATTCAGATAGGTCGTAACGGGCCCTGGGTTAGCGGGCTGTAAATGGGCTATATGCGAACAAGCCATTAACAGGCTTTCTGTGGGCCGGTCCGCCACCTTTTGACCAAGTCAAACGGGCCGGCCTTTTCACAGGAATGGGCCTCTGTTCGGCCGTGCCACGTGTCGACCTATCATAGGCGCCTTCAGTCCAATGAGTGGATGACATCTGTCTGAACGGTTAGCCGACACGTGTTTCCTCCAGCCAATGATGATTTTACACGTGGAAAATCCCCATTGGTCGGGGCTGTTAGCGGGTTATCGGATCCAAAACCGGACCCGATAGCTTAACGGCGTTCCGTTACGGTGGATGCCACGTGTCGGCCATGCTTGACGAAAGCACTTCTGTGACGCGCGATTTATCGTCATGGAAGTGGACACTTCCGTGATGATAATTTTGGTAATGTCATGGAACACTTCTATGACAGCACAGGTATGACTATCTTGATTCTGTCATAAAATTGTCATGGATGTACATGCATGACAAGAAACGCGACCTACTGTGACAAACACGTATCATCACAGAAGTGTATTTTTTTGTAGTGAAGCATTTGCCCACAACACACATGGCCTATTCCATCACAAACATGCCAGATGGATCAACTGTATGCCACGTATCACACATTGTCAAAAAGTAATGCGGTAGACCTTCTTTAACATGTGTTAAAAAATAAAAAACAAGGACCTCGAGGTTAAATTAGCTGAGGGAATGGGTCATTTCGGTCATTTGACCAAAATGACCCATCCTATCAGTTAATTTAACATCAACACAAATTCCCATCCAGTCACCCATCTGATGGCTGCTCCAGCCTGAGCACACTTAACTTCATAGTTTTCTTACATGAGCTACTGGTGGAACAACTAGTCCTTGCTGATAGGAATGCCTCTTCGCATCCTTATGGCATATCTGGATGACCGCCCGTCCCCCAATGGCCAACAGATGTTGTGGAGACAGAGCATATCACATACGTCTTATTAGAAGCAACCATCTGTGTTATTATCGGTCTTCGCACACATTTCTAATTACAGACCTATTTGCCGCGTATCACACACATCTTGTTATATTGAACCATTTATGTTCTCTTGCCTGATCACAAATAGTTCATCCGAGTGAACCGTATGCTGTACATCGCACACACCTTGATCGGGCTGACCATTTCTTTTGTGTTGCCTAATCAAAAACAGTTCATCCGAGTGAAACGTATGCTGTACATCGCACACACCTTCATCTGGCTGCCCGTTTCTTTTGTTCCTCCTCATCGCAAACGGTTAATTGAGCTGAACCGTATGCCCTGCATCGCACACGCAACTAAAATCTGAACCGTGTTTGATGCATCCTCCATCGCAAATGTTTTGCACGTTTGTTGACGGTTATTTTACACCACCGTTTGCGATTATGGCATCGCACACAGTTTCATCGAAGGGTCTCTAATCCTAGTGTCGCGTTAGCAGCAACCTGCAGTAGTGTAGTGCCGTATCACCCTAGGTTATAACTGTCTCATGATGAATATCATCCAACAAGTCACTGATCTAATGCCTATGAATTTATCTTATATTGTTTCTGCTAAGTTACTACTGCTATCATCACTATTACACTTGCTACAAAATTACTGCTATCACTGTTACCGTTATTGCTGTCACTACTATCAAAACTATCATATTACTTTGCTATTGATTACTTGCTGCAGATAATTAATCTCCAGGTGTGGTTGAATTGACAACTCAGCTGCTAATACCTTCAAATATTCTTTGGCTCCCCTTGTGTCGAATCTATAAATTTGGGTTGAATACTCTACCCTCGAAAACTGTTGCGATCCCCTATACTTGTGGGTTATCAGCCGCCAATAGGGAAGCCCGTTACAACAATAGAACAGTATGTCAACTCTACCGAATACTGTATGGATCCTCTGTCTGGCTTTTTAAACCAGGCAGAGGCTAAGCGGGTACTGTCTATATACACGTATATTCCTCTATACAAAACAAAAATGTTTTAGGACATTATGTCGCATACCTCAAAGCCTGCCAGTAGGCTATGGAAGGCTTCGTTCCGTCCGCTCTTAGCTGACTGAACCTTCTCTACTACCGCACCCATCAGGGTGCGGTGCTCCTCCACGATGGAAGCACGTTGCAGTGCTTCCGTTAGAGTGTTCGGCGCCTCCGGATTAGTGGAGGTCGCTGATGGAGCTGATGCTCCTCCCCTCTGTTGAAGGGGGCTACTCACGTGATCCCGGAGCCGCATTGGTCTCCGGAACAGTGTTCGGATGGGGCCCGGATTGTTGGGGATCCCCACCATCGGTTGCCACAGGGGTCACCTCCCCTATGTCTTCGGCGACCGAGGTATTAACCTCAGGCGCCTTCTCGACAGCCTCGCCTGCCCCTCCATGACCAGGAGAGGTCCTTCGGGACAACACCTGGTGTCATCCATGGTGGTTGGCGAGGGGGCTCGTGGCGGTGTCCCGCTCTCTGCCATCTCCAGTGGCAGAGAACTCCCCTCCGATAGCGAAGTATTTGGGAGATCGCGGGGAGGGCTGAAAGGCATATGGCATAATTACTTATATATTGAAAGTATGAAAATCAAAGATAAAAACACTAAGTATCTAGATACTTACGTATCGGCCAGGGGCTTCGCCCTGGGAGGTTTTTTGGTGACCAGTTCGGCATCTGAGTCTGAACTGTCTTGGAGGGTCATCTTCCCCCTCTTGGCCGCCTCCCCCTTCGGGTCTTCGGAGGCCGCCCTCTTCTTTTTCCTCCCCTTGCGGGGGGGGGGGGAGCTTTCCACCTCCTCCTCCTCCTCTTCCTCTTCCTCGTCTACCTCATGGGAGGAGGGGGCTTCGGTCTCTCCGGACATAGCGTCCGAAGGACCCTTGTGGCGGGGACCACTCTTGGTCTCCTTGCCCTTCTTTTTCTTGGCCTTCTTCTTTGGCGCCTGATACGACGCCGGGACCAGCATCTCTGTTAGCTGGGGTGTGGATATGTCTTTGGGCAGCGGTGCCGGACACTTGATCCGCTTCGCCTTTGCCATCCCGCACTATACAAAAGACAGATGATATATTATATCTAAACTTATTTACCGAATAGGTACTCACGAAAATCATGCTTACTAGTGAGGCCGGATTCTCGATGTCAAGACCGATGTCTTCGGTCTTCTTCGGCCACATTTTTGGGCCTTGAAGAGCAACTTCCAAATGTCTTCGTGCATCGTGCGTAAGAAGTGCTTCAAGGTCCGTGGCTCCTCCGGATTAAACTCCCACATGTGAGAGGCCTGCTACCTCTTGAGCACTGCGTTGGTTTTCCCTTGAAGAGGAAAGGGTGATGCAATAAAGTAGCGTAAGTATTTCCCTCAGTTTTTGAGAACCAAGGTATCAATCCAGTAGGAGATCACGCACAAGTCCCGCGCACCTACAGAAACAAATAAGTACCTCGCAACCAACACGATAAAGTGGTTGTCAATCCCTTCACTGTCACTTACGAGAGTGAGATCTGATAGATATGATAAGATGATATTTTTAGTATTTTTATGATAAAGATGCAAAGTAAAATAAACGGCAATAAAAATAGCTAAGTGTTGGAAGATTAATATGCTGGAAAATAGACCCGGGGGCCATAGGTTTCACTAGTGACTTCTCTCAAGAGCATAAGTATTACGGTGGGTAAACAAATTACTGTCGAGCAATTGATAGAATTGAGCATAGTTATGAGAATATCTAGGTATAATCATGTATATAGGCATCACGTCCGTGACAAGTAGACCGACTCCTGCCTGCATCTACTACTATTACTCCACACATCGACCGCTATCCAGCATGCATCTAGAGTATTAAGTTCATAAGAACGGAGTAACGCTTTAAGCAACATGACATGATGTAGAGGGATAAACCCATGCAATATGGTATAAATCCCATGTTTTTATCCTCGATGGCAACAATACAATATGTGTCGTTTACCCTACTGTCACTGGGATCGAGCACCGCATGATTGAACCCAAAGCTAAGCACTTCTCCCATTGCAAGAAAGATCAATCTAGTAGGCCAAACCAAACTGATAATTCGAAGAGACTTGCAAAGATAACCAATCATACATAAAAGAATTTAGAGGAGATTCAAATATTGTTCATAGATAATCTTGATCATAAACCCACAATTCATCGGATCTCGACAAACACATCGCAAAAGAAGAGTTACATCAAATAGATCTCCAAGAGAATTGAGGAGAACTTTGTATTGAGATCCAAAGAGAGAGAAGAAGCCATCTAGCTAATAACTATGGACCCGAAGGTCTGAGGTAAACTACTCACACATCATCGGAGAGGCTATGGTGTTGATGTAGAAGCCCTCCGTGATCAATGCCCCCTCCAACGGAGCGCCGGAAAAGGCCCCAAGATGGGATCTCACGGGTACAGAAGGTTGCGGCGATGGAAATAGGGTTTTGGCTCCGTATCTGATGTTTCCAGGGTACATGGGTATATATAGGAGGAAGAAGTACGTCGGTGGAGCAACGTGGGCCCCACGAGGGTGGAGGGCGCGCCTGGGGGGTAGGCGCGCCCCCTGCCTCGTGCTCTCCTCGTTGATTTCTTTACATAGACTCCAAGTCCTCTGGATCACGTTTGTTCTGAAAATCACGTTCCTGAAGGTTTCATTCCGTTTGGACTCCGTTTGATATTCTTTTTCTGCGAAACACTAAAATAGGCAAAAACATCAATTTGGGCTGGGCCTCCGATTAATAAGTTAGTCCCAAAAATAATATAAAAGTATATAATAAAGCCCACTAAACATCCAAAACAGAATATAATATAGCATGGAACAATCAAAAATTATAGATACGTTGGAGACGTATCAAGCATCCCCAAGCTTAATTCCTGCTCGTCCTCGAGTAGGTAAATGATAAAAACAGATTTTTTTTTGATGTGGAATGCTACCTACCATAATTTTCAATGTAATTCTCTTATTTGCGGTATGAATATTCAGATCCGAAAGATTCAAGACAAAAGTTTAATATTGACATAAAAATAATATTACTTCAAGCATACTAACTAAGCAATTATGTCTTCTCAAAATAACATGGCCAAAGAAAGTTATCCCTACAAAATCATATAGTCTGCCTGTGCTCTATCTTCATCACATAAAGTATTTAATCATGCACAACCCCAATGACAAGCCAAGCAATTGTTTCATACTTTTGGTGTTCTCAAACTTTTCAATCTTCACGCAATACATGAGCGTGAGCCATGGACATAGCACAATATGTGGAATAGAATGGTGGTTGTGGAGAAGACAAAAAAGGAGAAGATAGTCTCACATCAACTAGGCGTATCAACGGGCTATGGAGATGCCCATTAATAGATATCAATGTGAGTGAGTAGGGATTGCCATGCAACGGATGCACTAGAGCTATAAGTATATGAAAGCTCAACAAAAGAAACTAAGTGGGTGTGCATCCGACTCGCTTGCTCACGAAGACCTAGGGCATTTTGAGGAAGCCCATCATTGGAATATACAAGCCAAGTTCTATAATGAAAAATTCCCACTAGTATATGAAAGTGACAACATAGGAGACTCTCTATCGTGAAGATCATGGTGCTACTTTGAAGCACAAGTGTGGTAAAAGGATAGTAGCATTGTCCCTTCTCTCTTTTCTCTCTTTTTTTGGGCCTTTTCTCTTTTTTATGGCCTCTTTTTTTCGTCCGGAGTCTCATCCCGACTTGTGGGGGAATCATTGTCTCCATAATCCTTTCCTCACTTGGGACAATGCTATAATAATGATGATCATCACACTTTTATTTTCTTTACAACTCAAGAATTACAACTCAAAACTTAGAACAAAATATGACTCTATGTGAATGCCTCCGGTGGTGTACCGGGATATGCAATGAATCAAGAGTGACATGTATGAAAGAATTATGAACGGTGGCTTCGCCACAAATACGATGTCAACTACATGATCATGCAAAGCAATATGAGAATGATGAAGCGTGTCATAATAAACGGAACGGTGGTAAGTTGCATGGCAATATATCTCGGAATGGCTATGGAAATGCCATGATAGGTAGGTATGGTGGCTGTTTTGAGGAAGGTATATGGTGGGTGTATGATACCGGCGAAAAGTGTGCGGTATTAGAGAGGCTAGCAATGGTGGAAGGAGGGAAGTGCGTATAATCCATGGACTCAACATTAGTCATAAAGAACTCATATACTTGTTGCAAAAATCTACAAGTTATCAAAGCAAAGTATTACGCGCATGCTCCTAGGGGGATAAATTGGTAGGAAAAGACCATCACTCGTCCCCGACCGCCACTCATAAGGAAGACAATCAATAAATAAATCATCCTCCGACTTCATCACATAACGGTTCACCATACGTGCATGCTACGGAAATCACAAACTTTAACACAAGTATTCCTCAAATTCACAACTACTCAACTACCATGACTCTAATATCACCATCTTCATATCTCAAAACAATTATCAAGCATCAAACTTCTCATAGTATTCATCACACTCATATGATTTTTTTTACTAATCTTGGATGTCTATCATAATCAAAGCAAATTACCATGCTTTTTTGTAGGACTCTCAAAATAATATAAGTGAAGCATGAGAGAACAATAGTTTCTATAAAACAAATCCACCACCATGCTCTAAAAGATATAAGTGAAGCACTAGAGCAAAAACTATATAGCTCAAAAGATATAAGTGAAGCACATAGAGTATTCTAATAATTTCCGAATCATGTGTGTCTCTCTCAAAAGGTGTGTACAGCAAGGATGATTGTGGCAAACTAACAAACAAAGACACAAATCATACAAGACGCTCCAAGCAAAACACATATCATGTGGTGAATAAAAAATATAGCTCCAAGTAAAGTTACCGATGGACGAAGACGAAAGAGGGGATGCCTTCCGGGGCATCCCCAAGCTTTGGCTTTTTGGTGTCCTTAGATTATCTTGGGGTGCCATGTGCATCCCCAAGCTTAGGCTCTTGCCACTCCTTTTTCCATAATCCATCAAATCTTTTACCCAAAACTTGAAAACTTCACAACACAAAACTCAACAGAAAATCTCGTGAGCTCCGTTAGCGAAAGAAAACAAAACACCACTTCAAGGTACTGTAATGAACTAATTATTTATTTATATTGGTGTTAAACCTACTGTATTCCAACTTCTCTATGGTTTATAAACTATTTTACTAGCCATAGATTCATCAAAATAAGCAAACAACACACGAAAAACAGAATCTGTCAAAAACAGAACAGTCTGTAGTAATCTGTAACTAACGCAAACTTCTGTAACTAAAACAATTCTGCCAAAATAGGACGACCTAAATAATTTGTTTATTGATCTTCTGCAATTGGAATCAATATTTTATCACGTTCTGGTGATTTTTAACAATTGTTTTCATGAACAGAAAGTTTCTGGAATTTTCAGCAAGATCAAATAACTATCATCCAAGAAGATCCTATAGGTTTAACTTGGCAAAAACACTAATTAAAACACAAAAACAAATCTAACCAGAGGCTAGATCAAAGATTTATTCCTAAACAGAACCAAAAAGCAAAAAAAAAACTAAAAATAAAATTGGGTTGCCTCCCAACAAGCGCTATCGTTTAATGCCCCTAGCTAGGCATAAAAGCGAGGATAGATCTAGGTATTGCCATCTTTGGTAGGCAATTCTTCAATAAGGCACCTATCACCCTTAGGGGTTTATTCCTTTTTATTAATAATCAAACTTCTAGGCACAAATTCAAAGAAATCTCTTATGGAAAAAGGTTCCTTAAGGATAGCAAAAAAATAGGGTGATCACTTATAGATTTGAGATCCGCAGTTTCCTTACTAGAAGATTCACCCTTATTTTTAGGAACATACATAAGCTTGGCAATTTTGGTTGAAGGATAAGAAGTATTTCTAATGGAAGAAAAAGCGAACCCCAAGTTGGTAATAATACCCTCAAGCTTATCAATTCTGGTAGAATCTTGAACTATTCTTTCATTAACTATGGGTTCCTTCTCTTTAAAAAATTTCAAAGTGACTCCTACCTTAGATCCATATTGAGTAATTTGATTATGGATATTTTTATCCAAGTTTTCAATCAACTCTACGGTGGCAATTTTATTTTCAATAATTTCAAGCCATTGCATCACATGTTCCAAAGTTAAAATAGTTCCATTAACCAAAAGAGGTGGTAAGCCAAACAAATCTGTCATAGCATTATAAGAATCAAAAGTATGGCTACCCAAGAAGTTTCCTCCAGTAATGGTATCAAGAATATATCTATGCCAAGGGTGACGCCTACATAAAAATTACGAAGAAGAATGGTAGTAGATTGCTTTCTAGCAGATATATTTTGAGCGTTGCAAATTCTATACCAAGCATCTTTTAGATTTTCTCCCTCCCTTTGCTTAAAATTAAGAACTTCATTCTCGGGAGATAAAGGAGTAGATAGAGGACTAGCCATGATGACAAAGCGAGCGGAAAAGAGGCGAATGGAAAAGAGAGGGAGAATAAAACGGTAAGGGTGAAGTGGGGGAGAGGAAAACGAGGGGCAAATGGAAAATAATGTAATGCGAGGGATAAGAGTTTGTGATGGGTACTTGGTATGTCTTGACTTGACTTGACTTGGCGCAAATCTCCCTGGAAACGGCGCCAGAAATCCTTCTTGCTACCTCTTGAGCAATGCGTTGGTTTTCCCTTGAAGAGGAAAGGGTGATGCAGTAAAGTAGCGTAAGTATTTCCCTCAGTTTTTGAGAACCAAGGTATCAATCCAGTAGGAGATCACGCACAAGTCTTGCGCACCTACACAAACAAATAAGAACCTAGCAACCAACGCGATAAAGGGGTTGTCAATCCCTTCACGGTCGCTTACGAGAGTGAGATCTGATAGATATGATAAGATAATATTTTTGGTATTTTTATGATAAAGATGCAAAGTAAAATAAATGACAATAAAAATAGCGAAGTGTTGGAAGATTAATATGATGGAAAATAGACCCCGGGGCCATAGGTTTCACTAGTGGCTTCTCTCAAGAGCATAAGTATTACGGTGGGTAAAAAAATTACTGTCGAGCAATTGATAGAATTGAGCATAGTTATGAGAATATCTAGGTATGATCATGTATATAGGCATCACGTCCGTGACAAGTAGACCGACTCCTGCCTGCATCTACTACTATTACTCCACACATCGACCGCTATCCAGCATGCATCTAGAGTATTAAGTTCATAAGAACGGAGTAACGCTTTAAGCAAGATGACATGATGTAGAGGGATAAACTCATGCAATATGATATAAACCCCATCTTTTTATCCTCGATGGCAACAATACAATACGTGTCGTTTCCCCTACTGTCACTGGGATCGAGCACCGCATGATTGAACCCAAAGCTAAGCACTTCTCCCATTGCAAGAAAGATCAATCTAGTAGGCCAAACCAAACTGATAATTCGAAGAGACTTGCAAAGATAACCAATCATACATAAAAGAATTCAGAGGAGATTCAAATATTGTTCATAGATAATCTTGATCATAAACCCACAATTCATCGGATCTCGACAAACACACCGCAAAAGAAGAGTTACATCAAATAGATCTCCAAGAGAATCGAGGAGAACTTTGTATTGAGATCCAAAGAGAGAGAAGAAGCCATCTAGCTAATAACTATGGACCCGAAGGTCTGAGGTAAACTACTCACACATCATCGGAGAGGCTATGGTGTTGATGTAGAAGCCCTCCGTGATCAATGCCCCCTCCGGCGGAGTGCCGAAAAAGGCCCCAAGATGGGATCTCACGGGTACAGAAGGTTGCGGCGGTGGAAATAGGGTTTTGGCTCCGTATCTGATGTTTCCAGGGTACATGGGTATATATAGGAGGAAGAAGTACGTCGGTGGAGCAACATGGGCCCCACGAGGGTGGAGGGCGCGCCTGGGGGGGTAGCCGCGCCCCCTGCCTCACGCTCTCCTCGTTGATTTCTTTACGTAGACTCCAAGTCCTCTGGATCACGTTTGTTCCGAAAATCACGTTCCCGAAGGTTTCATTCCGTTTGGACTCCGTTTGATATTCTTTTTCTGTGAAACACTGAAATAGGCAAAAAAACAACAATTTGGGCTGGGCCTCTGGTTAATAAGTTAGTCCCAAAAAAATATAAAAGTGTATAATAAAGCCCATTAAACATCCAAAACAGAATATAATATAGCATGGAACAATTAAAAATTATAGATACGTTGGAGACGTATCAAGGCCCGGAGTTGGCAAGGGAGAGTCCGGCGGAAGAGCATCACCTGAATCATTGTGAGACTGATGCTTTTGCTTATCATGTTGGTAATGCGCTTTTGCAGCATCTGCACCTCCGCCGAGGATCCCCAGTCAAGGCCCTTAGCGGTCCAGGAGGTAAGCCTAGTGGGGGGTCCAGATCTGAAGTCGGGCTTGTCTCCCCACACTGGTACACGTCGGTGCTATACAAACGGTTTTTAACCCCTTTCCGCGATGGCATTCGGACGTCGCTAAGTGAGTGTGGGCGATAGGGGGGTCCTTCCCACACGACCCAGAAACCGTCAGGGATATGCCCTCCTAGACACACGCTTGGCAAAATGAGGTCGTGTGCGACCGGCGAGCACTTAAATACCGAAATACGTATAGTAGTGCTAAAAAATACAATTATACAGGCGAAATCATTTCCGGTCATAAGTACATCCCACACAGTCAGTCACTGCTAACCGTTTCCGTTCTATATACATCCCACACAGTCACTCCAAGGAAAACGTTTGCGCAAGGTGGCGTAACGCAAACAGTTTTCAAGAGAATGTCGTGTGTGATTGTTCATTGATCCAACACGGTTTATTCCTAGAAACTGTGTGTGTTGCCTGAGGTCATCACCCATGGTGTTTTCTCAATAACCATTTGCAATAGGAAAACCCAATTAGCAAGCTAATTGGCCAATTAGCGGGTTAATTGCCCTATTATTAATAATCCATTTACTAATCTAATTGACATTCATATTAAGCACATAATATATTCCATTTCCATATTAAGGAAGTAGGATTTCATAATTGAAATACATCGGAGTACAACATGATATAGCTTCAGCACTCAGCTACCCCATTACACGACTACACCAGCAGCAAGTTTCACATGCAACATCTAGAACCTTTCGAAATTAGCATCATAGACGGTACATAGAGAGATGCATCTCATCTGGAAAACTAGTGAAGCGGAAGGCGAATATTGAGCCTTCATTCATGTTGAAGGTCTTTGCAACTTTAGGCCAGTTCCTGTGGATGATTGACCGTCCATCCTTCGACCTCTTCAGGAACACTTCAATATTGAACCGTGGGTGTTGTATGAAAACTTTCCTCGCCTCCTGACCACAGAGGTGGTTTGAGAGGTAATCATCAGTGAACCCTGAAAACAAGGATGTGCATAAATATCTTCTCTATATTGGAAATGGGGCAAAGGAATAAAAAAGGCAAGGTATAATAGTTGGTACCATCTTGTAAACCTCAGTGCTTCCCATTGTTTCCCTGCAACACATATAAGGTAGTTAGTCATCGGGTTAAGTAAGTGTTCGCATGCTATTAGTAAAATATGTTGATGATAAATAAGCACATTGCAGATTCATCACATTAATTCAAGCCACATGGAAAACCCATTTATCCAAACCAAGCATGATTAAGAACTAGGAAACATAGCACTTGTATATGTTTCTCATGTATTAAGTGCAGCCAAATTCGATTTATCCCTCACATGGTATACAATAACAGAATGCAGCCACAACAATTGAACATCGCATTGCAGAATTGAACCAAGCAGTTAACTAAACATCACAACAAATGAACCAAACGTTAACTGAGCACCACATTGCACAATATAACATACTCCTAATAGAAGATCAGACAGTTAACCAAACCAAGCATGCTTAACAACTTGGAAATATAGCAATTGTATTTGTTTCTCATGTATTTAGTACAGCCAAATTTGATTTATTTCTCACATGGTATACAATAACAGAATGCAGCCACAACAATTGAACATCGCATTGCAGAATTGAACCAAGTAGTTAACTAAACACCACAACAAATGAACCAAATGTTAACTGAGCATCACATTGCACAATATAACATACTCCTAATAGAAGATCAGATAGTTAACCAAACCAAGCATGCTTAACAACTTGGAAATATTGCACCCTGAAGAATTGAACATCACATTTGCAGAATTGAACCAAGCAGTTAACTGAACACCACATTGCACGACATATAGAACATATACACAGTAGCAGAAGATTGCATGGTAAAAGTAGATAGCACAATTCACTAGAATTTGTTAAGGAAAGGCAGTAGCTAGCAAACTGAACATGGGTCCTTATAGTGAGCTAATAACACAAGCTACTCCTCATTGTCGGAGATATCGATGACGATTGGCTCCTTGGACATGGAAGAGGGCGAGGCCTCCGCATCGTGGGTGCTCTCGTTGTAGTGGTGAGTTGCCTGAGCCGCTCCGGGCACCAACCTGCTGGCTCTCGAGATGAGGTAAGCACCTGCACGCTGAGAAAACACCTCATAGTCTTCGTTGAAGGCACCGACGGTGGCCTTGAGAAAATGCCACGAACTATCGTTTAAAGCAGCCAACCGCGTTGCGGCGTCGGCGCGCGAGGCGTCAAGTTGCCTCGATGGCAAGGTGCTCCTCCAAGATCTGGGGGTCGGCACGAATGGCAGCCATCGCGACCTCATCCGCGTGTGCGACCGCGATTTGCTTCTCCGCTGCCAAATGCTCCTTGAGATCCTAGCTATACTGCGTGCACCATGGCTTAGGTCGGTGCTTATTTGTGGAGGGGTTCGTGATTTGAGTGGAAGGTGTCGTGCTCGTGTCGGCGGTCGGGGCATGTGGGATGTGGAAGGATGAGGAGGATGGGGGTTGGTGTGGATTACCTGCCTGGATAGGCGAGGCCGAGCACCATGAAGGAGGGTCGCCGGCGAGGAGGCGGCGCTGCAAGCAAGGAGTGACGATTTCAACTTGGAAAGGAAGGCGGAAAGGGGGGGAATGTGGCTTTTGGTAAGGGGGAGGGGTGGGGAGGTAGATATTTCCGCGGAAGCCGAAATTTGGAATCGCTTCAGCCAAAAAACTGGCGCGCAAAGTGTCATCAGACACGGTCCCTTATTCAGAACCGTGTACGATATGTGAACATCACAAACGATTCAGATAGCTTAACCCGTGTGTGATGAGTCTGAACGTCAAAAATTTTGGTTCGAATTTGCATGGTTACAGTGGTCATCCACGTCATTGCATAATTTGGGTACACAAAGGAGACTACAGCACACCCACACTTCTTAATCGAGCAAGTTCAGCAATTAAACAAAGCTAGCTGACCAAAACAGTACTCTAACTAATTAAAGATCGGCGCTCTTAATTAAACAAAACAAAGAGTACTACTACGGCTGGTGCTCGTCGATCTCCGCCGCTGCCTCCATGTCCAGCTCGCGCCCGACGATCTCCTGGGGAAGGGGCTCCATGGCATCAATTGCACCACACTCGGCAAGCATCTCGCCATCCGCGTCCGCCATATCTTTGGAATAGGCCGCCACGAGCAGGGCGTGGGCGGCCGCAATCTGGGCTTTGGCGGGCTGCGTCGTGGCAAGGTATGCCGCTCAGGAATGGATGGTTGCTCAAAATCTCTCGGCGATTGCCAACTCTTCGGCCGTGGGTTGCCAACCGTTGTCGGAGAAGCTTCCTTCGATTTGTGCGGTGAGCGCCACGAGCTGGTCGTGGACGGCCTCGACATGGTGATGGGTGGCCTCCATCAGGGCTAAGGCCGCCGCTGCAGAACGGACAGCTGTTGTGCCACTCTCGCCAGTTGCTATCCCTGAGGCAGATGCTGCCGCCGCTGCCTGAGAAGCAACAGCGGCCATTTGGGCTGCCTTGGCCGCCCGGACGGAGATTGCGGTCACCCTCACGAAGCTTGCTAGCATGCGCCTGGCGGCTGTGGCCGCGCTCTCGCCGGAGTGGGCCGCCGAAGTTGCCCTCACGACGTGGGCTCACGTCCCCATCTTTCACCGATGATGATTGAACAGTGAAATGATATTTGGGGAGTGAGCTAGTGTGCTTGATACACCAGCTGTGGACTGTAGCCGATGCACCTTCTCGCGTAAGCCATAGGCGTACTATACGCCAACGGTGCGCCAAGATATTTTGTGATGCATCTCACACGGTTGGTGATAATAAACTGTGTGCAATCTACTTGATTTTTCGTGTTGATTTGAATTACGTAATGGGGTCACAGCTGCAAAGGATGGTGTTTGAATTACTAGAACTTTTATCTGCATTGAACATGCAACTATAGGTGTGTCGTCAAAAAAATTGGAATTATTCAGGGTTCTTTGGACGTTCTTATACATTAACTTGGTTTTGTAGGCATTTTAGGTGCATAATTCAAATTTGAACTACATGCACATGCTCCAGTGCATATAAATTGGTTGAAAAATCAAATCTTTGTCCTTGGGGTGCATGCTTAGGTCCCATGCAAGAAATGGGAATGAATGTCAAACACCCTGCCACCGTCACTCGGCCGCAAACATTGAAATACCTGGTTTTTAAATTCTAGTAAATCCAAAACTCGTCTAAAATTCATGAAACTTGGCATGCTCTCATGGAGCGGCATCAACATGATGTGGTAAATTTTTTGTCCCATTTGGGGCAGGTTTGGGTATATGCTTCTCACAAACCAGAGCTTCTCACAACAAGCATGATGGTGTCGGTAGGGAACGCCCCACCTTTGGGGACAAAACAATATCCATTGCTTCTTATTGATTTCAAATTTTTTTCACGTGTCAACATAGAACAACAGGAGCGTTGTGCTATTTTTTGTGATTTTTCGGGGTTCGTTTGGACATTTTTATGCATTAAGTGAGTTTTCAATGCATTTATGTGCATAATTCAAATTGAAACTACATGCACATGCTCCAGTGCATATAAATTGGTTGAAAAATCAAATATGTGTCCTTTGGTGCATGCTTAGGTCCCATCAAGAAATGAGAATGAATTTCAAACACCAGGGCACCGTTGATGGCCGGCAAAACATTGAGATACCTGGTATTTAAATTCTAGTAAATCCAAAACTCGTCTGAAATTCATGAAACTTGGCATGGTATCATGAAGCGGCATCAACATGCCGTGGTAAATTTTTTGTCTCATTTGGGGCAGGTTTGGGTATATGCTTCTCACAATCCAGAGCTTCTCACAACAAGCATGATGGTTTCGGTAGGGAACGCCCCACCTTTGGGGACGAAACGATATCCATTGCCTCTTATTGCTTTCAAAAAATTTCTCGTGTCAACATAGAACAAAAGGAGTGTTGTGTTATTTTTGTGATTTTTCGGGGTTCGTTTGGACATTTTTATGCATTAAGTGAGTTTTCAATGCATTTATGTGCATAATTCAAATTTGAACTACATGCACATGCTCCAGTGCATATAAATTGGTTGAAAAATCAAATCTTTGTCCTTGGGTGCATGCTTAGGTCCCATGCAAGAAATGTGAATGAATGTCAAACACCCTGCCACCGTCACTCGGCCGCAAACATTGAGATACCTAGTATTTAAATTCTAGTAAATCCAAAACTCGTCTAAAATTCATGAAACATGGCATGCTATCATGGAGCGGCATCAACATGCCATGGTAAATTTTTTGTCCCATTTGGAGCAGGTTTGGGTATAAGCTTCTCACAAACTAGAGCTTCTCACAACAAGCATGATGGTTTTGATTGGGAACGTCCCACCTTTGGGGACGAAACGATATCCATTGCCTCTTATTTCTTTCAATTTTTTTTCTCGTGTCAACATAGAACAACAGGAGTGTTGTGTCCATTTTTGTGATTTTCAGGGTTCGTTTGGACATTTTAATGCATTAAGTGAGTTTTCAATGCATTTATGTGCATAATTAAAATTTGAACTACGTGCACATGCTCCAGTGCGTATAAATTGGTTGAAAAATCAAATATGTGTCCTTGGGTGCATGCTTAGGTCCCATGCAAGAAATGGGAATGAATATCAAACACCAGGGCACCGTTGATTGCCGGCAAAATGTTGAGATACCTGCTATTTAAATTCTAGTAAATCCAAATCTCGTCTGAAATTCATGAAACTTGGCATGGTATCATGGAGCGGCATCAACATGTTGTGGTAATTTTTTTGTCCCATTTGGGCAGGTTTGGGTATAAGCTTCTCACAAACAAGAGCTTCTCACAACAAGCATGATGTTTTTGATAGGGAATGTCCCACCTTTGGGGACGAAACGATATCCATTGCCTCTTATTGCTTTCAAATTTTCTCTAGTGTCAACATATAACAACAGTAGTGTTGTGTTATTTTTTGTGATTTTTCGGGGTTCGTTTGGACATTTTTATGCATTAATTGAGTTTCCAATGCATTTATGTGCATAATTCAAATTTGAACTACATGCACATGCTCCAGTGCATATAAATTGGTTGAAAAATCAAATCTTTGTCCTTGGGTGCATGCTTAGGTCCCATGCAAGAAATGGGAATGAATGTCAAATACCCTGCCACCGTCACTCGGCCGCAAACATTGAGATACCTGGTTTCTAAATTCTAGTAAACCCAAAACTCGTCTGAAATTCATGAAACTTGGCACGCTATCATGGAGTGGCACCCGACATGCTGTGGTATTTTTCGTGTCCATTTTGAGAGAAGGCGCACTCGAATAACAGCCAACAAAGGCATTTCGAAAAAATAGCTGCCACTTTAATATCTCAAACGTTTGTATAATTCAAACCGTGTGCGTTATGTTAACCATTCACGTGACGCCACGTGTCTTGGTTTTAATGGCTATAGGTTTTAATGGCTCTTGATCGCAAATGTTTTAGATAGAACACCCGTATGCAAAGTGAGAGCAGGATTTGTGCATCTCTTGAACACAAACGGTTCTTTTGGATGACCCGCGTGAACCACTTACAAACAACTTGGTAAGATTTGCAACTAAAATTAAGTAATTAAGCATAGAGGGAGGTGAGGAGGCGTGTTCAGCCGGGCGTGTAGCGGTCGGCGCAGTACTATGTGATTTGACAGCGGGCGGCGCAGTTCTTGATATGGCTTTAATGCAGACGAGGGAGAGGGTAGCGGTTCCCGAAATGTTGAACGACCAATGATGCATCCTCCTTTAATTAGCATCGTGTGAATGCATGAGGGAAGTAATGGGAGGAGGACCGAGAAAAGAGGCAGCACGATGTGAATGCAACGCAGTTTGCACTCATATAAAGGCGCCCCTCCATTCCAATGCATCTACCACATCGTACGCACCTAAGCATTTGCCTAAGCACCTACACTAATAAGCGCAAAAGTGCTCACTCCAGACCCATGGCGGCGATGCGCGTGAGCGGCCAGCGGCTGTGCCAGATGGTCCATGACGCCGGCCTGCGGCATGGCATCATGGATCGTCTCCACACTGTGTTGGCGACCAGCTGGTGGATGGCTGCTGTCGACGCCAGCTATGACTCTCAGTACGACCAGATGATCGTTCGCACCACCAACAGGTTCACCGTCGTCAAGAAGCTCGCGGACGACATTGCTGTACTCCTCCAGCCCGCGCGCCCGGGCTCCTCATTGTCTGCCACCCTAATCGGCCTCCATGGTCGGAACCTCTTTCAAGCACTGGTGGCCCTGCGACTGCCCACCGACGCCACGAAGAATGTCCACCTGGAGGTCGCGCTCGCTGCGAGGCACCTCTCCCTGCAAGAAACCGTCGACCTACACATCCATGTGTATGAGCGAATCGTGTACATAGGTATCTACAAGGCCAGTGAGGACGCTACGGCGTTGGCCTTCTTCAACCGGCTGGAAGCCTTGGAGGCCATTGCTGAGAAGCACCTTGACCTCACCACAAAAGCCGTCGCTCCTTAGCCGTCGGTCGGTGGCCCGGTGCACTGAGTTGAGGAGGAGGAGGTCGTACGTTGATGGATGCATCTTTCTTCTTGCCTCCTGTAACCACCACTGCGATCGCATCATCATGGCCTTAATTCTTATTGTGCTATTGCATTCTCGTCCTAGTCAATACAGACATGTGCGATCCCTTTGCTTAATTATATGCATCACTATAACTAGTACTCCATCTTGTTTTGTAATTTTTTACATTTTTTGTTTTTTGTACACATGTTGATTGGCTTGAAGAAGGTCTATCTCGTTACTTTTTAATAACTTTTTTTGAACACATGTTGATTGGCTTGAATGAAGGTCTATCCCGTTACTTTACGACATGTTTCCAAAACATGGACCTCGAGGTTAATTCAACTAATAGGACGGAGCATTATATACATTCAACGCAATTAAATGTTTTCCAAAAAAAGTGATATGATTTCTGTGATACTTATAAGTCATGTATGTCAAATTAACCTCTGTGTACTTGTTCTCAAATTAACCTTCGGGCCTTTTTGCCGCGTATCACACACATCTTGTTAAGTTGAACCATTTATGTTCTCTTCCCTAATCGAAAACAGTTCATTCGACTGAACCGTATGCCATATATCACACACACCTTGATCTGGCTGACCGTTTTTGTTGCTTTCCCTAATAGAAAACAGTTCATCGGAACGAACTGTATGCCGTATATCGCACACGCATTGATATGGCTGCCCGTTTATGTTGTTCTGTCTAATCGCAAACAGTTCGTCTGGATCAACCGTATGCCCTGCATCGCACACGGAACTAAAATCTGAACCATGTTTGATGCATTCGTCATCGCAAACGTTTTGCACCTTTTTTGATGGTTTTTTACACCATCGTTTGCGATTATGGCATCGCACACAGTTTCGTCGAAGGGTCTCTGATCGTAGTGTCGCGTTAGCAGCATCCTGCAGTAGTGCCAGTTGACATTGCGGGGTTCGGTGATGTAGAACCACTCCTGCTGCCACACCTTGACCGTCTCCACGAATGCCCCTTTGGGCCAGACGGTGTTGGGGAGCTTGCTCACCATGGCCCCGCCGCAGTCCGCGTGCTCCCGTCGACCACCTTCGGTTTTAGGTTGAAAACCTTGAGCCATAGGTCAAAGTGTGGTGGGATGCGGAGGAGAGCCTCGCACATGACAATGAACACCGATATGTGGAGGAAGGAGTATGGGGCTAGATCATGAAAATCTGGCCCGTAGTAGAACATGAGGTCGCGGACGAAGGGGTGAAGGGGAAACCCTAGCCCGCGGAGGAAGTGGGGGAATGAACACTACTCTCTCGCCGGGCTCCGGGGTAGGCGTGACCTGACCCTTGTTGTGGAGACTGTGTGCGATGTCCGCGGACAGATACCCCGCACCATGGAGCCCCTTGGCGTCCTTCTTAGTGATGGAGGAGGCCTCCCACTTGGCTTTGGAGCCGGATCCAGACATGGCTGGAGAGGTTGGTGGCGGTGGGAAAGATCGAGATTTTGGGCGCTGGAGCTCAGAGGAAGGGAAGGCAGGCGCTGGAAGAAGGCGTGGGGAAAAAGGAGAAGT
>NC_057805.1:91822614-91854671 GCF_018294505.1 Triticum aestivum
TTAAAACTTGCCTGTTCCCAAAGAGATCGTGCGAACGGCATGGTTGGATTACCCGAAACCGTATTGATGAGGATCCCGCAATAGGCGGGCACGATCTCTGTTTTTACAAGACGTGCCAATAAGGGCTATGCCTCGAAACGCAAAGCAAGAGGCGTGAAAAAGGTTTGAAATGTTAAAGGGGCATATGTGACGCTTTGCCAAAAAAAGTTGTCAGTAAAAGACAATTTTTTATTTGGATATCTTGCCTTTGTGGCTAAGGGTTGTGTCAATTATACAGAGCCGGATACAGTTCCTTTGTTCGGGGAATTGTTTTAAAATGTTCAGGAGAAGGAACCCGCCTTGCGACGCCGAAGACAATCCGCGTGCCGAACACATCGTCATCGAAGACTGGTTCAGGGGCTACTGAGGGAGTCCTGGATTAGGGGGTCCTCGGTGGGCCATTGATACGGGCCGGACTGATGGGCCGTGAAGATACAAGCAGAAGACTTTCCCCCCGTGTCCGGTAGGACTCCCCTATGCGTGGATGGCAAGATTGGTGTCCGGATATGTTATTTCCTTCCCCCACAAACCGACTCTGTACAACCCTAGGCCCCTCTGGTGTGTATATAAACCGAAGGGTTTAGTCCGTAGAGGCTATCATAATTCTCATAGGCTAGACAGCTAGGGTTTAGCCATTACGATCTCGAGGTAGATCAACTCTTGTAACCCCTATACTCATCAAATATAATCAAGCAGGGCGTAGGGTTTTACCTCCATTAAGAGGGCCCGAACCTGGGTAAACATTGTGTCCCACTTGTCCCTTCTTACCATCAATCCTCAGACGCACAGTTCGGGACCCCTTACCCGAGATCTGCCGGTTTTGACACCGACAATAATCCTCAAGTTACGGACCCAGTCCGTGTAGTTGCTACCATCATCTTTCTACTTAGCTTTCTCTAGGAACGCATTAAAATTCAAGGGAACGGTAGCACGGGCCATTGATCTACAACATGGATATGCAAAAACTATCAGGACTACGTTCATGGTAAATTAAGTTCAATTAATCAAATTACTTAAGAACTCCCACTTAGATAGACATCCCTCAAGTCATCTAAATGATACGTGATCCAAATCAACTAAACCATGTCCGATCATCACGTGAGATGGAGTAGTCATCAATGGTGAATATCTCTATGTTGATCATATCTACTATATGATTCACGTTCAACCTTTCGGTCTCCAGTGTTCCAGGGCCATGTCTATACATGCCAGGCTCATCAAGTTTAACCTGAGTATTCCACATGTGCAAAACTGTCTTGCACCCATTGTATGTGAACGTAGAGTCTATCACACCCGATCATCACGTGGTGTCTCAACACGACGAACTATCGCAACAGTGCATACTCAGGGAGAACACTTATACCTTGACATTTTAGTTAAGGGATCATCTTATAATGCTACCGCTGTACTAAGCAAAATAATATGCATAAAAGATAAACATCACATGCAATCAAAATATGTGACACGATATGGCCATCATCATCTTGTGCTTTTGATCTTCATCTTCAAAGCATCGTTATGATCTCCATCGTCACCGGCTCGACACCTTGATCTCCATCATAGTGCCGTGGTCGTCTCACCAACTATTGCTTCTACAACTATCGCTAATGCATAGTGATAAAGTAAAGCAGTCACATGGCGTTTGCATTTCATACAATAAAGAGACAACCGTAAGGCTCCTGCCGGTTGTCAGATATCTTACAAAACATGATCATCTCATACAATAACATTTATCACATCATGTCTTGACCATATCACATCACCACATGCCCTACAAAAACAAGTTAGACGTCCTCTACTTTGTTGTTGCAAGTTTTACGTGGCTGCTACGGGCTTCTAGCAAGAACCATTCTTACCTACGTATCAAAACCACAAGGATGTTTCGTCAAGTTTGCTGTTTTAACCTTCTTCAAGGACCGGTCGCAGTCAAATTCGATTCAACTAAAGTAGGAGAAACAGACACCCGCCAGCCACCTTTATGCAAAACTAGTTGCATGTCTGTCGGTGGAACTGGTCTCATGTGCGTGGACATGTAAGGTTGGTCCGGGCCGCTTCATCCCACAATACCGCGGAATCAAAATAAGACGTTGGTTGTAAGCAGTATGACTATCATCGCCCACAACTCTTTGTGTTCTACTCGTGCATATCATCCATGCATAGACCTGGCTCGGATACCACTGTTGGGAAACATTGCATGGAAAACAAAAAAATTCTACGCACACGCAATGATCTATCCATGGAGATGCATAGCCCAGGCGCGCCCTGGTGAGTTGTGCTCACCCAGGCCCACCTCCGGTGCCCATCTTCTGGTATATAGGTCATTTTGACCTAGAAAAAAATAAGGAGAAAACTTTTGGGATGGAGCGCCGCCGTCTCGAGGCGGAACTTGGGCAGGAGCACTTTTGCCCTCCGGCAAAGCGATTCCGCCGGGGGAACTCCCCCCCCCCACCCCCGGAGGGGGAAATCATCGTCATCATCATCACCAACAACTCTCCCATCTTGGGAAGGGCTATCTCCATCAACATCTTCAACAACACCATCTCATCTCAAATCCTAGTTCATCTCTTGTGTTCAATCTTGTTACCAGAACTATAGATTGGTACTTGTGGGTGACTAGTAGTGTTGATTACATCTTGTAGTTGATTACTATATGGTTTATTTGGTGGAAGATTATATATTCAGATCCAATATGCTATTTAATACTCCTATGATCATGAGCATGATTATCATTTGTGAGTAGTTACTTTTTTTCTTGAGGTCACGGGAGAAATCATGTTGCAAGTAATCATGTGAACTTGATATGTGTTCGATATTTTGATAGTATGTATGTTGTGATTCCCTTAGTGGTGTCATGTGAACGTCGACTACATGACACTTCACCATATTTGGGCCTAAGGGAATGCATTGTGGAGTAGCAATTAGATGACGGGTTGCGAGAGTGACAGAAGCTTAAACCCCAGTTTATCCGCTATTCCGTAAGGGACTGATTGGATCCAAAAGTTTAATGCTATGGTTAGAATTTATTCTTGATACTTTTCTCGTAGTTGCGGATGCTTGCGGGGGGTTATTCATAAGTAGGAGGTTTGTTAAAGTTAGAACATCACCTAAGCACCGGTCCACCCACATATCAAATTATCAAAGTAGCGAACACAAATCGAACCAACATGGTGAAAGTGACTAGATGAAATTACCGTGTACCCTCAAGAACGCTTTGCTTATCATAAGAGACCATTTTGGCCTGTCCTTTGCCTCAAAAGGATTGGGATACCTTGCTGCACACTTGTTACTACTTTCGTTATTTGCTCATTACAAATTATCTTGCTATCAAACTACTCTGCTACTTACAATTTCAGCACTTGTAGACATTACCTTACTGAAAACCACTTGTAATTTCCTTCTGCTCCTTGTTGGGTTTGACACTCTTACTTATCGAAAAGAGCTAAAATTGACCCCCTATACTTGTGGGTCATCAAGGCTATGTTCTGGCACCGTTGCCGGGGAGTGAAGTGCCTTTGGTAATTGGAATATTTATATAGTGTGCTGAAGTTTACTGTCACTTGATACTATGGAAAACAATCCTTTGAGGGGTTTGTTCGGGGTATATTCACCTCGACCGGAACCACAATTAGCTACCCCTCAACCTACTGCACCTATTGAAAATATTGAATATGAAATTCCTTCGGGTATGATAGAACAACTGCTAGCTAATCCTTATGCAGGAGATGGAACCGAACATCCTGATATGCACTTGATATATGTGGAACAAATTTGTGGATTGTTCAAGCTTGCAAGTTTACCCGGAGATGAAGTTATGAAGAAGGTTTTCCCTTTATCTTTGAAGGGAAAAGCATTGGCATAGTATAGGCTATGCGATGATATTGGATCATGGAATTGGAATCGTTTGAAATTGGAGTTCCACCAAAAAAATTATCATATGCATCTAGTTCATCGTGATCTGAATTATATATATAATCTTTGGCCTCGTGAAGGAGAAAGTATCTCTCTAGCTTGGGGGAGGCTTAAGTCAATGTTATATTCATGCCCCAATCATGAGCTTTCAAGAGAAATTATTATCCATAATTTTTATGCCCGACTTTCTCGTAATGATCAAACCATGCTTGATACTTCTTGTGCTGGTTCTTTTATGAAGAAGACTATCAAATTTCGGTGGGATCTTTTGGAAAGAATTAAACGCAGCTCTGAAGATTGGGAACTCGACGAAGGTAAAGAGTCAGGTATTAAACTTAAGTATGATTGTGTTAAATCTTTTATGAATACCGATGCTTTTCAAAAGTTTAGCACTAAATAAGGACTTGACTCTGAGATAGTAGCATCCTTTTGTGAATCATTTGCTACTCATGTTGATCTCCCTAAAGAGTAGTGGTTTAAATATCACCCACCTATTAAAGAAGAAATTAAAGAACCGGTGCCACTTAAGGAAGAAACCATAATTTATAATGTTGATCCAGTTGTTCCTTTTGCTTAAATTGAGAAACCACCTTTCCCTGTTAGGATAAAGGAACATGCTAAAGTTTCAACTGTGGTTAACAAAAGCTATATTAGAACACCTAAACCTGATGAACAAATTAAACTAGAACCTACTATTGCTATGGTTAAATATCTCTTGGAAGAAGATATGGATGGGCATGCTATTTACTTCTGTGAAGAAGCTGCTAGAATTACCAAACCTGATAAAAAAGATAAACATAGACCTATTGTTGGCATGCCCGTCATCTTAGTTAAAATAGGAGATCACTGTTATCATGGTTTATGTGACATAGGTGCTAGTGTGAGTGCCATTCCTTACACCTTATATCAAGAAATTATGAATGACATAACACTCGCAGAGATAGAAGACATAGATGTTACTATTAAACTTGCTAATAGAGACACCATATCACCAATTGGGATTGTAAGAGATGTTGAAGTCTTGTGTGGGAAAATAAAATACCCTACTGATTTTCTTGTTCTTGGTTCCCCACAAGATGACTTTTGTCCCATTATCTTTGGTAGACCTTTCTTGAACACCATTAATGCTAAAATAGATTATGAGAACCAAATTGTCGGTGTTAGTTTTGGTGATGAGTGTCATGAGTTTAATTTTTCCAAGTTTAGTAGAAAGCTTCATGAAAAAGAATTGCCTAGTAAGGATGAAATAATTGGTCTTGCTTCTATTGCTGTGCCACCTACTGATCCTTTAGAACAATATTTGTTGGACCATGAAAATGATTTACATATGGATGAAAGAAATGAAATAGATAAGATTTTCTTTGAACAACGTCCTCTGCTTAAACACAATTTGCCTATTAAAACTCTAGGAGGTCCTCCTCCACCTAAAGGTGATCTTGTGTTTGAATTAAAACAATTGCCAGACACTTTCAAATATGCTTATCTTGATGAAAAGAAGATATATCCTGTTATTATTAGTGCTAACCTTTCAGAACATGATGAAGAAAGATTATTGAAAGTTCTAAGGAAGCACCGAGCTGCTATTGGATATACTCTTGATGATTTAAAGGGCATTAGTCCCACTCTATGTCAGCACAAAATTAATATGGAACCTGATGCTAAACCCGTTGTTGATCACCAATGTCAGTTAAATCCGAAGATGAAAGAAGTGGTAAAGAACGGAAATATTAAAACTTCTGGAAGCAGGTATAATCTATCCCATAGTTGATAGCAGATGGGTAAGTCATGTTCATTGTGTCCCTAAGAAAGGAGGTATTACTGTTGTTCCTAATGATAAGAATGAACTTATTCCACAAATAATCGTTACAAGCTATAGAATGGTAATTGATCTTAGAAAATTAAACAAAGCAACTAGAAAAGATCATTACCCTTTGCCTTTTATTGATCAAATGCTAGAAAGATTATCTAAGCACACACATTTTTGCTTCCTTGATGGATATTCTGGTTTTTCACAAATACCGGTTTCTCAACCTGATCAAGAAAAGACCACTTTTACTTGTCCCTTTGGAAGTTATGCTTATAGACGTATGCCTTTTGGTTTATGCAATGCACCTGCTACCTTTCAAATATGTATGACTGCTATATTCTCTGACTTTTGTGAAAAGATTGTTGAGGTTTTCATGGATGATTTCTCTGTTTACAGGGAGTTTTTTGATGATTGTTTAAGCAATCTCGATCAAGTTTTGCAGAGACACGAGCAAACAAATCTTGTCTTGAAGTGGGAGAAGTGCCACTTTATGGTTAATGAAGGTATTGTATTAGGTCATAAAATTTCTGAAAGAGGTATTGAAGTGGACAAAGCTAAGGTTGATGCAATTGAGAAAATGTCATGTCCTAAAGACATCAAAGGTATTCGTAGTTTCCTAGGTCATGCTGGTTTCTATAGGAGATTTATCAAAGACTTTTCTAAAATTTCTAGGCCCCTTATGAGTCTCTTGCAAAAGGATATTCCTTTTGTTTTTGATGATAATTGTCTAGAAGCCTTTGAAACACTCAAGAAAGCCTTAATTTCCGCACCTATTGTTCAACCACCTGATTAGAACTTGCCTTTGAAATTATGTGTGATGCTAGTGATTATGCTATTGGTGTTGTTCTAGGACAAAGAGTTGATAAGAAACTGAATGTTATTCATTATGCTAGTAAAACTCTAGACAGTGTTGAAAGAAACAATGCAACTACTGAAAAAGAATTCTTAGCAGTGGTGTTTGCTTGTGATAAATTTAGACCTTATATTGTTGATTCAAAGGTAATTGTTCACACCGATCATGCTACTATTAAATATCTTATGGAAAAGAAAGATGCTAAACCTAGACTTATTCGATGGGTTCTTTTGCTACGAAAAATTGATTTACATATCACTGATAGAAAAAGAGCTGAGAACCCCGTAGCTGATAACTTTTCTAGGCTTCAAAATGTGCCTGATGACCCACTACCTATTGATGATAGTTTTCCTGATGAGCAATTAGCTGCAATAAATGTTGCTCATAATACTCCTTTGTATGCTGACTATGCTAATTACATTGTTGCTAAATATTTACCACGTAGCTTTACTTATCAGCAAAAGAAAAAATTCTTCTATGATTTAAGACACTACTTTTGGGATGACCCACATCTTTATAAAGAAGGAGTAGATGGTATTATTAGACGTTGGGTACCTGAGCATGAACAGGGACAAATCCTACGGAAATGTCACTCCGAAGCTTACGAAGGACATCATGCTGGAGATAGAACTGCTCACAAGGTATTGCAGTCTGGATTTTATTGGCCTACTCTCTTCAAGGATGCATGCAAGTTTGTCTTATCTTGTTGTGAATGTCAAAGAATAGGTAATATCGGTAAGCGTCAAGAAATGCCTATGAATTATTCACTTGCTGTTGAACCATTTGATGTTTGGGGATTTGATTACATGGGACCTTTTCCTTCCTCTAATGGGTATACACATATTTTGGTTGTTGTTGATTATGTCACTAATGGGTAGAAGCTATTCCAACTAGTAGTGTTGATCACAACACCTCTATTAAAATGCTTAAGGAAGTTATTTTTTCCCAAGGTTTGGAGTCCCTAGATATTTAATGACTGATGGTGGTTCACACTTTATTCATGGTGCTTTCCGCAAAATGCTTGCCAAGTATGATGTTAACCCTAGAATTGCATCACCTTATCATCCTCACTCTAGTGGTCAAGTAACTTAACAATAGAGAAATAAAATTAATCTTGCAAAAGACTGTCAATAGGTCCCAGAAGAATTGGTCTAAGAAATTAGATGATGCACTTTGGGCCTTTAGAACAGCATATAAAAATCCTATGGGTATGTCTCCTTATAAAATGGTTTATGGAAAAGCTTGTCATTTGCCTCTTGAGTTAGAACATAAAGCATATTGGGCAATCAAAGAACTCAACTATGATTTCAAACTTGCCGGTGAAAAGAGGTTATTTGATATTAGCTCATTAGATGAATGGAGAACACAAGCTTATGAAAATGCAAAATTATTCATAGAAAATGTTAAAACATGGCATGACAAGAGAAACAAAAAGCATGAGTTTAAAGTTAGAGAATATGTTCTTTTGTACAACTCTCGTTTCAGATTCTTTGCTTGAAAACTCCTCTCAAAATGGGAAGGCCCATATGTTATTGAGGAGGTTTATCGGTCAGGAGCCATCAAAATAAATAATGCCGAAGGTACTAACCCGAAGGTGGTCAATGGGCAACGAATAAAACATTATATCTCAGGTACGTCCATTAATGTTGAAAGTAATATTATCCAAACTTTGAAACAGGAAGAACACATAAAGGAGTCCTTCCGGAACTCTCCAGAATCGTGAAAATAAGGAGGTACGTGATACGAAGTAAACAGACTCCGAAAATTCCGCAAAAATATTTTTTGTCAGTCTTGGAATATTTAGAAAAATAGGAAAATAAGAAACTTCCAGGAAGTGTACCCTGGTGGGCACAAGACACCAGGGCGCGCCAGGCTTACCTGGCGCGCCCAGGTGGGTTGTGCCCACCTGGGACACCTTCTGGACTCCCCTTGGAGCACCCCCCCCCCCAGGCGCTTCCTTGGCCCATTAGGTGTCTTCTGGTCCATAAAAATCTCCGTAAAGTTTCGTTGCATTTGGACTCCGTTTGGTATTGATTTCCTACGATGTAAAAAACATGCAGAAAACAACAACTGGCACTTGGCACTATGTCAATACGTTAGTACCAAAAAATGATATAAAATGACTATAAAATGATTATAAAACATCCAAGATTGATAATATAACAACATGTAGCAATCAAAAATTGTAGATATGTTGGAGACGTATCAGCATCCCCAAGCTTAACTCCTGCTCATCCTCGAGTAGGTAAGTGATAAAAACAGAATTTTTGATGTGGAATGCTACCTAACATGTCATCTCATATTTCTTTTCTTTCTAGCATGGACAATTGGACTTTTATGTGATTCAAAGCAATAGTCTAGTTTTGACATGACAACTTAAATACTCAAGCATATCAACAAGCAACCATGTCTTTCAAAATATCAATGCTAAAATAAGCTATCCCTAGCCCATCATGCTCAATCATTGTTCCATTCATGAAACACACTCGCATATTAACTACACCCAATACTCAAGTACGATCATATTGCCTCCTAGTTGGTGCTTTTATAAGAGAAGATGGAGACTCAAATTGAAAATAAAAATTGCATAAACTAAGATAAAGGCCCTTCGCAGAGGGAAGTAGGGATTTGTAGAGGTGCCAGAGCTCAAAGCAAAAAACTTAGAGATAAAAACATTTTGGGAGGTGTCTCCTTCCCACCAACGAAAATGACTTAGAATTCCCAACACTTTCCATGCTAGATATATCATAGGCGGTTCCCAAACAGAAAATAATGTTTATTCCTTTTTCCACCATACTTTCACTTTCCATGGCTAGCCGAATCCACGGTTGCCTTCCATACCAACACTTTCCAAGGAATTTATTATTTGACAACATAAAATAAATTCATTTTTCATTTCGGGACTGGGCATCCCTAATACATTTGCCTTACTCTTGTGCAATGACAAATGAATAAACACTCATCGTGAGAATAACACATCTAGCATAGAAAATATTATCCACCCCTCACCGCTCCGCGAGCGGTACGAACACACAAAAGAGAAGTTTATTTTGAAAATTAGAGATGGCACTGCTACCTCTTGAGCACTGCGTTGGTTTTCCCTTGAAGAGGAAAGGGTGATGCAGTAAAGTAGCGTAAGTATTTCCCTTAGTTTTTGAGAACCAAGGTATCAATCCAATAGGAGACCACGCTCAAGTCCCACGCACCTACACAAACAGATAAGAACCTTGCAACCAACGCGATAAAGGGGTTGTCAGTCCCTTCACGGCCACTTGCAAAAGTGAGATCTGATAGAGATGATAAGATAATATTTTTGGTATTTTTATGATAAAGACTAAAAGTAAAGAAAGCAAAATAAACGGTAATAGAAATAGCTTGTTGACGGGAGATTAATATGATGGAAAATAGACCCGGGGGCCATAGGTTTCACTATTGACTTCTCTCAAGATAGCATAAGTATTACGGTGCGTAAACAAATTACTGTTGACCAATTGACAGAATTGAGCATAGTTATGAGAATATCTAGGTATGATCATGTATATAGGCATCACGTCCGTGACAAGTAGACCGACTCCTACCTGCATCTACTACTATTACTCCACACATCGACCACTATCCAGCATGCATCTAGAGTATTAAGTTCATAAGAACGGGGTAGCGCTTTAAGCAAGATGACATGATGTAGAGGGATAAACTCATGCAATATGATATAAACCCCATCTTTTTATCCTCGATGGCAACAATACAATACGTGTCATTTCCCCTACTATCACTGGGATCGAGCACCGCAAGATTGAACCCAAAGCTAAGCACTTCTCCTATTGCAAGAGAGATCAAACTAGTAGGCCAAACCAAACTGATAATTCGAAGAGACTTGCAAAGATAACCAATCATACATAAAAGAATTCAGAGGAGATTCAAATATTGTTCATAGATAATCTTGATCATAAACCCACAATTCATCGGATCTCGACAAACACACCGCAAAAGAAGATTACATCGAATAGATCTCCAAGAGAATCGAGGAGAACTTTGTATTGAGATCCAAAAAGAGAGAAGAAGCCATCTAGCTAATAACTATTGACCCGAAGGTCTGAGGTAAACTACTTACACATCATCGGAGAGGCTATGGTGTTGATGTAGAAGCCCTCCGTGACCGATGCCCCCTCCGGCGGAGCGCCGGAAAAGGCCCCAAGATGGGATCTCACGGGTACAGAAGGTTGCGGCGGTGGAAATAGGGTTTTGGCTCTGCCTCTGATGTTTTCGGGGTACGTAGGTATATATAGGAGGAAGAAGTAGGTCGGTGGAGCTATGAGGGGCCCACGAGGGTGGAGGGCGCGCCCAGGGGGGTAGGCGCGCCCCCTGCCTCGTGGCCTCCTCGTTAATTGCTTGACGTCCACTCCAAGTCCTCTGGATCACGTTTGTTCCGAAAATCACGTTCCCGAAGGTTTCATTCCGTTTGGACTCCGTTTGATATCCTTTTCCTTCGAAACACTGAAATAGGCACAAAAAACAGCAATTTGGGCTGGGCCTCCGGTTAATAGGTTAGTCCCAAAAATAATATAAAAGTGTATAATAAAGCCCATTAAACGTCCAAAACAGAATATATAATAGCATGGAACAATAAAAAATTATAGATACGTTGGAGACGTATCAAGCATCCCCCAGCTTAATTCCTGCTCGTCCTCGAGTAGGTAAATGATAAAAACAGAATTTTTGATGTGGAATGCTACTTAGCATAATTTCAATGTAATTCTCTCAATTGTGGCATGAATATTCAGATCCGAAAGATTCAAGACAAAAGTTTAGTATTGACATAAAAGTAATAATACTTCAAGCATACTAACTAAGTAATTATGTCTTCTCAAAATAACACGGCCAAAGAAAGTTCATCCCTACAAAATCATATAGTTTGTTCATGCTCCATTTTCGTCACACAAGAATGCTCTCATCATGCACAACCCCGATGACAAGCCAAGCAATTGTTTCATACTTTAGTAATCTCAAACTTTTTCAACCTTCACGCAATATATGAGCGTGAGCCATGGATATAGCACTATGGGTGGAATAGAATATGATGATGGGGGTTATGTGGAGAAGACAAAAAAAGGAGAAAGTCTCACATTGACGCGGCTTATGAACGGGCTAGGGAGATGCCCATCAATTGATGTCAATGCAAGGAGTAGGGATTGCCATGTAACGGATGCACTAGAGCTATAAATGTATGGAAGCTCAACAAAAGAAACTAAGTGGGTGTGCATCCAACTTGCTTGCTCACGAAGACCTAGGGCATTTGAGGAAGCCCATTGTTGGAATATACAAGCCAAGTTCTATAATGAAAAATTCCCACTAGTATATGAAAGTGGCAAAACCAAAAGACTCTCTATAAAGATCATGGTGCTACTTTGAAGCACAAGTGTGGAAAAAGGATAGTAACATTGCCCCTTTTATTTTCTTTTTTCTTTTTTTGGGCCTTTCCTTTTTTTATTTGGCCTTTCTCTTTTTTTTGGGACAATGCTCTATGAATGATGATCATCTCACTTCTATTTATTTACAACTCAATGATTACAACTCGATACTAGAACAAAGTATGACTCTATATGAATGCCTCCGGCGGTGTACCGGGATGGGCAATGAATCAAGAGTGACATGTATGAAATAATATGCATGGTGGCTTTGCCACAAATACGATGTCAACTACATGATCATGCAAGGCAATATGACAATGATGAAGCGTGTCATGATAAATGGAACGGTGGAAAGTTGTATGGCAATATATCTCGGAATGGCTATGGAAATGCCATAATAGGTAGGTATGGTGGCTGTTTTGAGGAAGATATAAGGAGGTTTATGTGTGATAGAGCATATCGTATCACGGAGTTTGGATGCACCGGCGAAGTTTGCACCAACTCTCAAGGTGAGAAAGGGCAATGCACGGTACTGAAGAGGCTAGCAATGATGGAAGGGTGAGAGTGCGTATAATACATGGACTCAACATTAGTCATAAAGAACTCACATACTTATTGCAAAAATCTACAAGTCATCAAAAACCAAGCACTACGCGCATGCTCCTAGGGGGATAGATTGGTAGGAAAAGACCATCGCTCGTCCCCGACCGCCACCCATAAGGAGGACAATCAAAGAACACCTCATGTTTCAAATTTGTTACACAACGTTTACCATACGTGCATGCTACGGGACTTGCAAACTTCAACACAAGTATTTCTCAAATTCACAACTACTCAACTAGCACAACTTTAATATCACTACCTCCATATCTCAAAACAATCATCAAGCATCAAACTTCTCTTAGTATTCAACGCACTTATAAGAAAGTTTTTACTAATCTTGGATGCCTTATCATATTTGGACTAATTTCATAATTTAAGCAAATTACCATGCTGTTTTGTAGGACTCTCAAAATAATATAAGTGAAGAATGAGAGAACAATAATTTCTATAAAATAAAACCACCACCGTGCTCTAAAAGATATAAGTGAAGCACTAGAGCAAAAACTATATAGCTCAAAAGATATAAGTGAAGCACATAGAGTATTCTAACAAATTCCGAATCATGTGTGTCTCTCTCAAAAGTGTGTACAGCAAGGATGATTGTGGTAAACTAAAAAGAAAATACTCAAATCATACAATACGCTCCAAGAAAAACACATATCATGTGGTGAATAAAAATATAGCCCAAAGTAAAGTTACCGATAGACGAAGACGAAAGAGGGGATGCCTTCCGGGGCAGCCCCAAGCTTAGGCTTTTGGTTGTCCTTGAATTTTACCTTGGGGTGCCTTGGGCATCCCCAATCTTAGGCTCTTGCCAATCCTTGTTCCATAATCCATCAAATCTTTACCCAGAACTTGAAAACTTCACAACACAAAACTTAACAGAAAATCTCGTGAGCTCCGTTAGCGAAAGAAAACAAAACACCACTTCAAGGTACTGTAATGAACTCATTATTTATTTATATTGGTGTTAAACCTACTGTATTCCAACTTCTCTATGGTTTATAAACTCTGTTACTAGCCATAGATTCATCAAAATAAGCAAACAACACACGAAAAATAGAATCTGTCAAAAACAGAACAGTCTGTAGTAATCTGTATCTAACACAAACTTCTGGAACACAGAAAAATCTACCAAAATAGGAAGACCTAGCTATTTTTTTTATTGATCTACTGCAATTGAAATCAGTATTTTATCACGTTCTGGTGATTTTAAACAATTGTTTTCGTGAACAGAAAGTTTCTGGAATTTTCAGCAAGATCAAATAACTATCATCCAAGAAGATCCTATAGGTTTCACTTGGCACATACACTAATTAAAACATAAAAACAAATCTAAACAGAGGCTATATCAAATATTTATTGAATAACAGCAAGTAAAAATATTGGGTTGTCTCCCAACAAGCGTTTTTCTTGAAAGCCTTTTAGCTAGGCATTGATAATTTTAATGATGCTCACATGAAAGACAAGAATTGAAGCGCAAAGAGAGCATCATAAAACACGTGACAAACACATCTAAGTATAACATACTTCCTATGCATAGTCATATTATAAGCAAACAAATTTGCAAGGCAAGCAAAAACTAGCATATGCAAGGAAGAAGAAAGTGACGATAGCAATCTCAACATGAAGAGAGGTAATTTAGTAACATGAAAACTTCTACAACCATATTTTCCTCTCTCATAATAATTACATGTAAGATCATATTCAAACTCAACAATATTTCTATCACATAACATATTCCCTAGATGATCCACATGCATGCAAAGTTGACACTCTTCCAAAATAGTGGGAATAACATAAACTAAAGTCATGACCTCTCCAAACCCACTTTTATCAAAAACTTCATAAGATTGATCAAAATCCAAATATGTGGGATCTAAAGTTGACACTCTTCCAAACCCACTTTCAATAATATTGCAAACACTATTATCAATCTCATATTCATCATGGGGCTTAAATAAATTTTCAAGATCATATGAAGAATCACCCCAATAATGATCATTGCAACAAGTAGTGGACATAGCAAAACTAGCATCCCCAAGCTTAGGGTTTTGCATATTATTAGCACAATTGACATCAAGATAATTTATAGTAAAATCATTGCAATCATGCTTTTTATTCAAGGAGTTATCATGAATCTCTTCATAAATTTCTTCATCACAATTTTCAGATTCACGAATTTCAAGCAAAACCTCATAAAGATAATCTAGTGCACTCAAATCACTAGAAATTGGTTCATCATCAATGGATCTCTTAAAAAGATTAGCAAGCGGATGAGGATCCATAGATCTTAGGTTCTCTGTTTAGCAATAAATACACAATTATTCCAACCAAACGAGCAAACGAACCAAGTAAGACATCAAGGCAAACGAAAAGACGAATAGAAGAAGAGCGAATAAAACGGCAAAGGTGAAGTGGGGGAGAGGAAAACGAGAGGCAAATGGCAAATAATGTAATGCGAGGGATAAGAGTTTGTGATGGGTACTTGGTATGACTTGACTTGTGCGTAGACTCCCCGGCAACGGCGCCAGAAATCCTTCTTGCTACCTCTTGAGCACTGCGTTGGTTTTCCCTTGAAGAGGAAAGGGTGATGCAGTAAAGTAGCGTAAGTATTTCCCTCAGTTTTTGAGAACCAAGGTATCAATCCAGTAGGAGACCATGCTCAAGTCCCACGCACCTACACAAACAGATAAGAACCTTGGAACCAACGCGATAAAGGGCTTGTCAGTCCCTTCATAGCCACTTGCCAAAGTGAGATCTGATAGACATCATAAGATAATATTTTTGGTATTTTTATGATAAAGACTAAAAGTAAAGAAAGCAAAATAAACGGTAATAGAAATAGCTTGTTGACGAGATATTAATATGATGGAAAATAGACCCGGGGGCCATAGGTTTCACTAGTGACTTCTCTCAAGATAGCATAACTATTACGCTGGGTAAACAAATTACTGTCGAGCAATTGATAGAATTGAGCATAGTTGTGAGAATATCTAGGTATGATCATGTATATAGGCATCACTTCCGTGACAAGTAGACCGACTCCTGCCTGCATCTACTACTATTACTCCACACATCGACCGCTATCCAGCATGCATCTAGAGTATTAAGTTCATAAGAACGGGAGTAATGCTTTAAGCAAGATGACATGATGTAGAGGGATAAACTCATGCAATATGATATAAACCCCATCTTTTTATCCTCGATGGCAACAATACAATACGTGTCGTTTCCCCTACTGTCACTGGGATCGAGCACCGCAAGATTGAACCCAAAGCTAAGCACTTCTCCTATTGCAAGAAAGATCAATCTAGTAGGCCAAACCAAACTGATAATTCGAAGAGACTTGCAAAGATAACCAATCATACATAAAAGAATTCAGTGGAGATTCAAATATTGTTCATAGATAATCTTGATCATAGACCCACAATTCATCGGATCTCGACAAACACACCGCAAAAGAAGATTACATTG
The DNA here is from genome assembly GCF_018294505.1 of Triticum aestivum. Classification (NCBI taxonomy): domain Eukaryota; kingdom Viridiplantae; phylum Streptophyta; class Magnoliopsida; order Poales; family Poaceae; genus Triticum; species Triticum aestivum. The sequence continues at coordinate 91,838,711 of NC_057805.1, forward strand.
AATAGATCTCCAAGAGAATCGAGGAGAACTTTGTATTGAGATCCAAAAAGAGAGAAGAAGCCATCTAGCTAATAACTATGGACCCGAAGGTCTGAGGTAAACTACTCACACATCATCGGAGAGGCTATGGTGTTGATGTAGAAGCCCTCCGTGACCGATGCCCCCTCCGGCGGAGCGCTGGAAAAGGCCCCAAGATGGGATCTCACGGGTACAGAAGGTTGCGGCGGTGGAAATAGGGCTTTGGCTCTGCCTCTGATGTTTTCGAGGTACGTAGGTATATATAGGAGGAAGAAGTAGGTCGGTGGAGCTATGAGGGGCCCACGAGGGTGGAGGGCGCGCCCAGGGGGTAGGCGCCCCCCTTCCTCGTGGCCTCCTCGTTGATTGCTTGACGTCCACTCCAAGTCCTCTAGATCACGTTTGTTCCGAAAATCACGTTCCCGAAGGTTTCATTCCGTTTGGACTCCGTTTGATATCCTTTTCCTTTGAAACACTGAAATAGGCAAAAAAACAGCAATTTGGGCTTGGCCTCCGGTTAATAGGTTAGTCCCAAAAATAATATAAAAGTGTATAATAAAGCCCATTAAACGTCCAAAACAGAATATATAATAGCATGGAACAATAAAAAATTATAGATACGTTGGAGACGTATCAGGCACATACAAATTTGCTTAGAACGGCAAAAGAATACCGCATGTAGGTAGATATAGTGGACTCATGTGGCAAAACTGGTTTAAAGGTTTTTGGATGCACAACTAGAGATCATACTTAGTGCAAAATGAAGGCTAGCAAAAGATTGAGAAGTGACCAACCAAGAAACGAATAATCTCATAAGCGAGCATTAAGCATAATTAACACCGAATAATGCACCACAAGTAGGATATAATTTCATTGCATAATTATTGACTTTCGTGCTTGCATAGGGAATCACAAACCTTAACACCAATATTCTTACTAAAGCATAATTACTCATCAACATGACTCACATATCACAGCATCATATCTCAAAACTATTACAAGGAATCAAGTTTATTTTGTCCAATGATCTTCATGAAAGTTTTTATTATATCCTTCTTGGAGATCTATCACTTTGGAACTATTTTTCATATGTTGCTTTTGATAAGCTCAAACAAATATAAGTGAAGATCATGAGCATAATATTTCTTTCACTCAAATTAATTTAAGTGAAGCAAGAGAGAATTTCTTCAAAAATACTAAAGCACACCATGCTCAAAAAGATATAAGTGAAGCACTAGAGCAAGTCCATAGCTCATAAAAAATTTAAGTGAAGCATAGAGAGCAATTCTAACAAGTCATGACATAATTTTGGCTCTCTGAAATACGTGTTTCCAGGAAGGAATCAAGACTTAAAACACAAAATAAAACAAGCAAAAACTCTTATCATACAAGACGCTCCAAGCAAAACACATAGTACGTGACGAATAAAAATATAGCTTCGAGTAAAATACCGATGGTCATTAGAAGAAAGAGGGGATGCCACTCGGGGCATCCCCAAGCTTAGTTGCTTGCTCTCGTTTGGATAATAGCTTTGGATGCTGGGGCATCACCGAGCTTAGGCTCTTCTTAGTCTTTATTCCTTCATCCATCGTAAGATAACCCAAAACTTGAAAACTTCAATCACACAAAACTCAACAAAACCTTCATGAGATCCGTTAGTATAAGAAAGCAAATCACTACTATAAGTATTATAGCAAACCAATTCATATTTTGTTCTTGCATTATATCTACTGTATTCCAACTTTTCTATGGCAAAAACTCATCAAAGAAACCATAGAGCCATCAAAACAAGCACACAACGCAAAGAAAACAGAATCTGTCAAAAACAGAACATTCTGTAGCAATCTGGGTATTTCAAATACTTATGAAATTCCAAAAATTCTGAAAAATTAGGACGACCCGAGTAATTTGTATATTAATCTTCTGCAAAAATAATTGGCATTTTATCACGCTCTGGTAAAAAATGGGAGTTGTTTTCGTGAGCGCAAAAGTTTCTGTTTTTCAGCAAGATCAAACAATTATCACCCCATAAGATCCTAAAGGCTTTACTTGGCACAAACACTAATTAAAACACAAAAAACACAATCATAACAGTAGAATAATTTTGCAAACACTCAAGAACAGAAAGCAAAAGGCAAAAGTAAACTTTATTCATTGGGTTGCCTCCCAACAAGCGGTATAGTTTTACGCCCTTAGCTAGGCATAAAGCAAGGATCTAAGTTTTGTCATCTTTGTTTCGAGATCCATAAGATGCCCTCATGATTGATTCATATGGTGGCCTAATTCTTGTTCTAGGGAAGTGTTCCATACCCTTCCTCAAAGGAAATTGGAACTTAATATTGCCTTCTTTCATATCAATCACGGCACCGGTAGTGCGTAAAAACGGTGTACCAAGAATAATAGGACAAGACAGATTGCAATCAATATCAAGAACAATAAAATCAATGGGCACATAATTCCTATTTGCAAGAATAAGAACATCATTAATTCTTCCCATAGGCTTTTTAATAGTAGAATCCGCCAAGTGCAAATTTAAAGAGCATTCTTCAATATCGGTAAGACCAAGCACATCACATAAAGATTTCGGAATTGTAGAAACACTAGCACCCAAGTCACACAAAGCAAAACACTCATAACTTTGTATATTGACTTTGATAGTAGGTTCCCATTCATCATGCAATTTTCTAGGAATTGAAACTTCTAATTCCAATTTTTCTTCAAAAGCTTTCATCATAGCATCAACAATATGTTTAGTAAAAGCTTTATTTTGTTCATAAGCATGGGGTGAATTTATCATGGATTGCAACGAAGAAATACAATCAATCAAAGAGCAACTATCATAATTAAAGTCTTTGTAATTCAAAAGAGTGGGAACATCACTAGTTAATGTTTTGACCTCTTCAAACCCACTTTCATCAATTTTCTCAACCAGATTTTCACCCTCTGAATTATCGGGACGCCTTCTAACTAAAGTTGACTCTTATCCAGTCCCTTTTTCATCAATCTTAATTTTACTAAACAAGGAATCAATAGAAGAAACACCAATAATTTTAAGGTCTTCATTACTTTTACGAAAGCAATCACTAGAAAATGCTTTTTCTAAAAATTCTCTTTTAGCTCTAAGCATAGCGGTTATTTTCTTACTTTCATCCATATAAACATAAAGAGCTTTAATTGATTCTTCAACCTTTGGCACAAAAATTTTCATCTTGAGATTTTCGACATCATGAGAAATTCTATCAACACTTCTAGACAAATCATCAATCTTATTCAACTTTTCTTCTATGGTAGTGTTGAAAACTTTTTGTGTGTTGATAAATTCCCTAATATTATTCTCAAGATCAGAGGTGTTCCTATTATTATTATAAGAAGGATTTCCGTAGGAATTACCATAATTATTAGAGGAATTACTAGGAAAAGGCCTAGGATTAAAATTACCTCTATAAGCATTGTTATTGAAATTATTTCGCGAGATAAAATTCACATCTACTACATCACTATTTTGCTCAATCAAAGTAGACAAAGGAATATCATTGAAATCAATAGGAGCACTTTTACTAGCAACCAATTTCATAAGAGCATCAACTTTTTCACTCAAAGTAGAAATTTCTTCAACCGAATTAACTTTTTTACTAGTAGGAGCTCTTTCGGTATGCCATTGCGAATAATTTGCAATAATATTATCAAGCAATTCGGTGGCTTCACCCAAAGTAATTTCCATAAAAGTACCACCCGCGGCGGAATCTAAAAGATTATGAGAAACAAAATTCAACCCCGCATAATTTTTTTGTATGATCATCCAAAGATTTAACCCATGAGTTGGGAAATTCCTTAGCATCATTTTCATCCTTTCCTAAGATTGTGCAACATGCTCATGTTCAAGTTGCTTGAAATTCATGATCTGGGTTATAAGGGAAATGATTTTTGCGGGCATAAAATACTTAGTGATAAAAGCATCTTTGCACTTATTCCAAGAATCGATACTATTGCGAGGCAAAGAAGAGAACCAAATTTTTGCAGAATCACGCAAAGAAAACGGAAATAATTTCATCTTCACCACATCATTGTCCACATCTTTTTTCTTTTGCATATTGCATAATTCCATGAAGGTATTAAGATGGGACGCAACATCCTCATTAGGAGTGCCAAAAAATGGATCTTTCATAACAAGATTCAGCAAAGGTGTATTAATATCACAAGACTCCGCACTAGTGGCGGGAGGAGCAATCGGAGTGCCAATAAAATCATAGTTGTTGGTATTTGAGAAATCACACAACTTGGTGTTCTCTTGAGTCATGATGACTACGCAACAAGATTGCACTCAAAAACAGATCCGGCAAAAAAACGGCGAACGAAAAAGAGGGGCGAATAAAACGGCAATTTTTTTTGTGAAGTGGGGGAGAGGAAAACGAAAGGCAAATGGAAAATAATATAAATTACGAGGAGATGAGATTTGTGATTAGGAACCTGGTATATGTTGAAGAACCTCCCCGGCAACGCCGCCAGAAATTCCTTTTGATGCGGCTTGACACTAGTACGGCGAGGTGCTATACAGACGGTTTTTAACCCCTTTCCGCGATGGCATTTGGAACCGTCGCCAAGTGAGTGTGGGCGATAGGGGGGTCCTTCCTACACGACCCAGAAACCGTCGAGGATATGCCCTCCTGGCACACACGCTCGGCAAAATGAGGTCGTGTGCGACCGGCGAGCGCTCAAATACGAAAATACGTGCAGTAGAGCTAAAAAATACAATTATATAGGAAAATTGTTTCCGGTCGCAAGTACATCCCGCACAGTCAGTCCCCACTAAACTTTTCCGTTCGTATGTACATCCCACACAGTCGCTCCAAGGAAAACGTTTCCGTTCACAGGTACATCACACACAATTTTCCCCGTTAAATCGTTTGCGATAGCGTTGCCATTACACACGATATTAACAATTTTATCGTTTGCGTTATTGAATGCATCACACACAGTGCGTAGAAGATACTGTGTGGCAAAGGCTGTCCATCACACACAGTTTTGATGTGGTAAACGTTTGCGCCAGGTGGCCTAACGCAAACAGTTTTCAAGAGGATGTCGTGTGTGATTGTTCATTAATCTAACACGGTTTATTCCTAGAAACTGTGTGCGTTATTAAATGCATCACACACGGTGTTTTCTGAATAACTGTTTGCAATAGAAAATTCCAATTAGCAGGCTAATTATCTGATTATTAATAATCCATTTATTAATCTAATTGACATTTCATATTAAGCACACAATATATTTCATTTTCATAATTGAAATACATCTGAGTACAACATCATATAGCTTCAGCACTTAGCTACCCCATTACACAACTACACCAGCACCAAGTTTCACATGCAACATCTATAACCTTTCGAAATTAGCATCATAGACGGTACATACACAGATGTATCTCATCTGGAAAACTGCTGAAGCAGAAGACGAATATTGAGCCTTCATTGATGTTGAAGGTCTTTGTAACTTTAGGCCAGTTCCTGTGGATGATTGACCATCCATCCTTCATCCTCTTCAGGAACACTTCAATATTGAACCGTGGGTGTTGTATGAATACCTTCCTCGCCTCCTAACCATACAGGTGGTTTGAGAGGTAATCATTAGTGAACTGCTTTGGAAAGGCCTGAAAACAAGGATGTGCATAAATATCTTCTCTATATTGGAAATGGGGCGAAGGAATAAAAAAGGCAAGGTATAATAGTTAGTACCATCCTGTAGTGAACTGATGTCTTCTTCATTGTGCAGACAAAGATCTTGTTGTTTTTTGTCGCTAATTTCTTTATCCTAACAATCTTTCTGAGTTTCTTGACTTGACTGATATTCATGGACAACTCATTTCCCCATATGCAAAAAGGGTCGAACAGTGGGTGAAAACCTCTGACAGCAGGACCTACATGTGCAAGACCAAATTGTTAAAAACCTAAATATTAGAATGGTTCCTGCAATTGCACAATAATGTGCTATTAGACAACGGACCATGCACGTGCTAACCTCGATTGTAAACCTCAGTGCTTCCCATTGTTTCCCTGCAACACATATAAGGTAGTTAGCCATTAGGTTAAGTAAGGGTTCGCATCCTATCGGTAAAATATGTTGATGAAAAATAAGCACATTGCAGATTCATCAGATTAATTCAAGCCACATAGAAAACCCATTTATCCAAACCAAGCATGATTAAGAACTAGGAAATATAGCACTTGTATATGTTTCTCATGTATTAAGTGCAGCCAAATTCGATTTATTCCTCACATGGACAACAATACAATATTCTACCCATGACAATTGGACATCGCATTGCAGAATTGAACCAAGCAGTTAACTAAACACCACAACAAATGAACCAAACATTAACTGAGCACCACATTGCACATTATAACATATTCCTAATAGAAGATCAGACAGTTAGCCAAACCAAGCATGCTTAACAAGTTGGAAATATAGCAATTGTATTTGTTTCTCATGTATTTACTACAGCCAAATTCAATTTATTCCTCACATGGTATACAATAACAGAATGCACCCACAACTATTGAACATCGCGTTGCATAATTGAACCAAAGAGAACTAAACACCACAACAAATGAACCAAACGTTAACTGAGCACCACATTGCACAATATAACATACTCCTAATAGAAGATCAAACAGTTAACCAAACCAAGCATGCTTAACAACTTGGAAATATAGCAATTGTTTTTGTTTCTCATGTATTTAGTGCAGCCAAATTTGATTTATTTCTCACATGGTGTACAATAACGAAATGCACCCACAACAATTGAACATCACATTGCAGAATTGAACCAAACAGCCAACCGCGCCGCATCGTCGGCACGCGAGGCATCGACGGTGGCCTCGACGGCGAGGTGCTCCTCCAAGATCTGGGGGTCAACATGAATGGCAGCCATCGCGACCTCATCCGCGCGTACGACCGCGATTTGCTTCTCCGCTGCCAAATGCTCCTTGAGATCTTGGCTATACTGTGTGCATCATGGCTTAGGGAGGCGCTTATTTGGTTGAGGGGTCGGTGATTTGGGTGGAAGGTGTCGCGCCGGCGGTTGGGGCATGTGGGATGTGGAAGGAGGAGGAGGATGGGGGTCGGGTGTGGATTACCTGCCTGGATAGGAGAGGCCGAGCAGCGTGAAGGAGGGTCGCCGGCGAGGAGGCGGCGCTGCAAGCAAGGAGTGAAGGTTTCAACTTGGAAAGGAAGGCAGAAACATGGGAAATGTGGCTTTTGGTAAAGGGGGGGGTGCGGGGAGTTAGATATTTCCGCGGAAGCCGAAAATTTGGAATCGCTTGAGTGAAAAAACTGGCGCGCAAAGTGTCATTAGACACGGTCCCTTATTCAAAACTGTGTACGATATGTGAACATCACAAACAATTCAGATAGCTTAACCCGTATGTGATGAGTTTGAACGTCAAAAATTTTGGTTCGAATTTCCCTGGTTACAGTGGTCATCCACGTCATTGAATAATTTGGGTACACAAAGGAGACTACAGCACACCCACACTTCTTAATCGAGCAAGTTCAGCAATTAAACAGAGCTAGCTGACCTAAACATTACTATGACAAATTAAAGACCGACGCTCTTAATTTAACAAAACAAAGAGTACTACTACGGCTGGTGCTCGACGATCTCCGCCGCCGCCTCCATGTCCAGCTCGCACTCGACTGTCTCCTGGGGAAGGGGCTCCATGGCATCAATCGCACCATACTCGCAAGCATCTCACCATCCGCGTCCGCCATATCTTTGGAATTGGCCACCATGAGGTGGGCATGGGCGGCCGCGATCTGGGCGTTTGCGGGCTCCGTCGTGGCAAGGTATGCCGCGTAGGAATGGACGGCTGCTCGAACTCTCTCAGCGATTGCCAACTCTTCGGTCGTGGGTTGCCGACCGTTGTCGGAGAAGCTTCGTTCGATTTGAGTGGTGACCGCCACGAGCTGGGCATGGACGGCCTTGACATGGTCGTGGACCCTCTATCAGGGCTAAGGCCGCTGCTGCAGAACGGACAGCTGTTGTGCCACTCTCGCCAGTTGCTATCCCCAAGGCAGATGCTGCCGCTGCCGCCTGAGAAGCAACATCGGCCGTTTGGGCTGCCTTGGCCACCCGGACGCAGATTGCGGTCGCCCTCACGAAGCTTGTTAGCACGCGCCTGGAGGTTGCAGCCGCGCTCTCGCCGGAGTGGGCCGCCGAAGTTTCCCTCACGACGCGGGTCCACGTCCCCATCTTTCACCGGCGATGATTGAACAGTGAAATGATATTTCAGGAGTGGGCTAGTGTTCTTGACACTCCGACGGTGCTCCAAGATATTTTGTGCCGCATCTCACACGGTTCGTGATAATAAACTATGTGCGATCTACTTGATTTTTTGTCTTGATTTTGAAGGAAATATGCCCTAGAGGCAATAATAAAGTTGTTATTTATATTTCCTTATTTCATGATAAATGTTTATTATTCATGCTAGAATTGTATTAACCGGAAACTTAGTACATGTGTGAATACATAGACAAAACAAAGTGTCCCTAGTATGCCTTTACTTGACTAGCTCAATTATCAAAGATGGTTATGTTTCCTAACCATAGACATGTGTTGTCATTTGATGAACGGGATCACATCATTAGGAGAATGATGTGATGGACAAGACCCATTCGTTAGCTTAGCATTATGATTGTTACAGTTTCGTTGCTACTGCTCTCTTTATGACTTATACATGTTCCTCAGACTATGAGATTATGCAACTCCCGAATACCGGAGGAACACCTTGTGTGCTATCAAACGTCACAACGTAACTGGGTGATTATAAAGATGCTCTATAGGTGTCTCCGATGGTGTTTGTTGAGTTGGCATAGATCGAGATTAGGATTTGTCACTCCGTGTATTGGAGAGGTATCTCTGGGCCCTCTAGGTAATGCACATCACTATAAGCCTTGCAAGCATTGTGACTAATGAGTTATTTGCGGGATGATGCATTACGGAACGAGTAAAGAGACTTGCCGGTAACTAGATTGAACTAGGTATTGAGATACTGATGATCAAATCTCGGGCAAGTAACATACCGATGACAAAGGGAACAACGTATGTTGTTATGCGGTTTGACCGATAAAGATCTTCGTAGAATATGTAGGAACCAATATGAGCATCCAGGTTCCGCTATTGGTTATTGACCGGAGATGAGTCTCGGTCATGTCTACATAGTTCTCGAACCCGTAGGGTCCGCAAGCTTAACGTTCTGTGACGATTTGTATTATGAGTTATGCGATTTGATGACCGAAGTTTGTTCAGAGTCCCGGATGAGTTCGGGGACATGACGAGGAGTCTCGAAATGGTCGAGACGTAAAGATCGATATATTGGAAGGCTATATTCGGACATCGGAAAGGTTTCAAGTGATTCGGGTATTTTTCGGAGTACCGGAGAGTTACGAGAATTCGTATTGGGCCTTAATGGGCCATACGGGAAAGGAGAGAAAGGCCTCAAGGGTGGCCGTGCCCCTTCCCCATGGACTGGTCCGAATTGACTAGGGAAAGGGGCGCCCCCTTCCTTCCTTCTCCTTCTCGCTTGCCTTTTTCCTATTCCATGTGGGAGGTGGAATCCTACTAGGACTAGGGAGTCCTGGTATGACTCCACACTTTGGGCGCGCCCTATGAGGGCCAGCCTCCTCCCTCCATCCTTTATATACGTGGCCAGGGGCACCCCATGGACACACAAGTTGATCATTGATCTCTTAGCCGTGTGCGGTGCCCCCCTCCACCATAATCCGCCTCGGTCATATCGTTGCAGTGCTTAGGCGAAGCCCTATGCCGGTAGCTTCATCATCACCGTCATCATGCCGTCGTGCTGACGAAGCTCTCCCTCGACACTCTGCTGGATCGTGAGTTCGTGGGACGCCACCGAGCCGAACGTGTGCAGATCGCGAAGGTGCCGTACTTTCGGTACTAGGATCGGTCGATCGTGAAGACGTACGACTACATCAACCGCGTTGTCATAACGCTTCCACTTACGGTCTACGAGGGTACGTGGACAACACTCTCCCCTCTCGTTGCTATGCATCACCATGATCTTGCGTGTGCGTAGGATTTTTTTTGAAATTACTACGTTCCCCAACAGATTTGAATTACGTAATGGGGTCACAACTGCAAAGGATGGTGTTTGAATTGCTAGAACTTTTATCTGTAGTGAACATGCAACTATAGGTGTGCCGTCAAAAAATTGGAATTATTCAGGGTTCGTTTGGACGTTTTTATACATTAACTTGGTTTTGTAGGCATTTCAGGTGCATAATTCAAATTTGAACCACATGCACATGCTCCAGTGCATATAAACGGGTTGAAAAATCAAATATGCGTCCTTGGTTGCATGCTTAGGTCCCATGCAAGAAATGTGAATGAATATCAAACACCCTGCCACCGTCACTTGGCCACAAACATTGAGATACCTGGTTTTTAAATTCTAGTAAATCCAAAACTCGTCCGAAATTCATGAAACTTGGCATGCTATCATAGAGCGGCATCAACATGTCGTGGTAAATTTTTTGTCCCATTTGGGGCAGGTTTGGGTATAAGCTTCTCCCAAACCAGAGCTTCTCAGGACAAGCGTGATGGTTTCGGTAGGGAACATGCCACCTTTGGGGACGAAACGATATCCGTTGCCTCTTATTGCTATAAAAAAATTCTAGTGTCAACATAGAAAAACATGAGTGTTGTGTTTAATTTTGGAATTTTTCGGGGTTCGTTTGGACATTTTTATACATTAACTGGGTTTTCCAGGCATTTTATGTGCATAATTCAAATTGGAACTACATGCACATGCTCCAGTGCATATAAATTGGTTGAAAAATCAAATATCTGTCCTTCGGTGCATGCTTAGGTCCCATGCAAGAAATGGGAATGAATTTCAAACACCCTGCCACCGTCACTCGGCCGCAAACATTGAGATACTTGGTTTTATAATTCTAGTAAATCCAAAACTCGTCTGAAATTCATGAAACTTGGCATGCTATCATGGAGCGGCATCAACATGCCGTGGTAAAATTTTTGTCCCATTTGGGGCAAGCTTGGGTATAAGCTTCTCACAAACCAGAGCTTCTCACAACAAGCGTGATGGTTTCGGTAGGGAACGTGCCACCTTTGGGGACGAAACGATATCCGTTGCCTCTTATTGGTTTCAAAAATTTTCTAGTGTCAAAATAGAACAACAGGAGTGTTATGTTTAATTTTGGAATTTTTCAGGGTTCGTTTCGACATTTTTATACATTAACTTGGTTTTGTAGGCATTTCACGTGCATATTCAAATTTGAACTACATGCACATGCTCCAGTGCATATAAACTGGTTGAAAAAACAAATCTATATGCTTGGTTGCATGCTTAGGTCCCATGCAAGAAATGGGAATGAATTTCAAACACCCTGCCACCGTCACTTGGCCGCCAACATTGAGATACTTGGTTTTTAAATTCTAGTAAATGCAAAACTCGTCTGAAATTCATGAAACTTGGCATGCTATCATGGAGCGGCATCAACATGCCGTGGTAAATTTTTTGTCCCATTTGGGGCGGGTTTGGGTATAAGCTTCTCACAAACTAGAGCTTCTCACAACAAGCGTGATTGTTTCGATAGGGAACGTGCCACCTATGGGGACGAAACAATATCCGTTGCCTCTTATTGCTTTCAAAAAAATTTAGTGTCAATATAGAACAACAGCAGTATTGTGTTTAATTTTGGAATTTTTGGGGTTCGTTTGGACATTTTTATACATTAACTAGGTTTTCTAGGCATTTTATGTGCATAATTCAAATTTGAACTACATGCACATGCTCCAGTGCATATAAATTGGTTGAAAAATCAAATATGTGTCCATCAGTGCATGCTTAGGTCCCATGCAAGAAATGGGAATGAATTTCAAACACCCTGCCACCGTCACTCGGCCGCAAACATTGAGATACTTGGTTTTTAAATTCTAGTAAATCCAAAACTCGTCTAAAATTCATGAAACTTGGCATGCTATCATGGAGCGGCATCAACATGTCGTGGTAAATTTTTTGTCCCATTTGGGCAGGATTGGGTATAAGCTTCTCACAACAAGCGTGATGGTTTCGGTAGGGAACGTGCCACCTTTGGGGACGAAACGATATCAGTTGCCTCTTATTGCTTTCAAAAATTTTCTAGTGTCAACATAGAACAATAGGAGTGTTGTGTTTAATTTTGGAAGTTTTCGGGGGTTCATTTGGACATTTGTATACATTAACTGGGTTTTCTAGGCATTTTATGTGCATAATTCAAATTTGAACTAGTTGCACATGCTCGAGTGCATATAAATTGGCTGAAAAAACAAATATGTGTCCTTTGGTGCATGCTTAGGTCCCATGCAAGAAATGAGAATGAATTTCAGACACCCTGACACCGTCACTCGGCCGCAAACATTGAGATACTTGGTTTTTAAATTCTAGTAAATCCAAAACTCGTCTGAAATTCATGAAACTTGGCATGCTATCATGGAGCGGCATCAACATGCCATGGTAAAAAAAATTGTCCCATTTGGGGCAGGTTTGGGTATAAGCTTCTCACAAACCAGAGCTTCTCACAACAAGCATGATGGTTTCGGTAGGGAACGTGCCACCTTTGGGGACGAAACGATATCCGTTGCCTCTTATTGCTTTCAAAAAAAATTTAGTGTCAGCATAGAACAACAGGAGTGTTGTGTTTAATTTTGGATTTCAGGGTTCGTTTGGACATTTTTATACATTAACTGGGTTTTCTAGGCATTTTATGTGCATAATTCAAATTTGAACTACATGCACATGCTCCAGTGCATATAAATTGGTTGAAAAACCAAATATGTGTCCTTCGGTGCATGCTTAGGTCCCATGCAAGAAATGAGAATGAATTTCAAACACCAGGGCTCTGTTGATTGCCGGCAAAATGTTGAGATACTTTGTTTTTAAATTCTAGTAAATCCAAAACTCGTCTGAAATTCATGAAACTTGGCATGCTATGATGGAATGGGACCCGACATGATGTGGTATTTTCCGTGTCCATTTCGAGAGAAGGCGCACTCGAATAACAGCCAACAAAGGCATTTTGAAACAAATAGCTGCCACTGTAACATCTCAAACGTTTTGGATAATTTAAATTGTGTGCGTTCTGTTAACCATTCACGTGACGCCACGCCTCACTCTTTTAATGGCCAGGACGTGCCGTGCGGACAGGTGCTTGAGTGCTTGACTAAACGGGAGGCGTGCGAGTTGTACTCCAATGCGGAGGCTCATCGGGAAGCGTGTGAGCTGTATGCCGCACAGGCTCACCGGGAAGCGAGCCCTTTGACTTCCATGGCCGCCCGCCTTTCTCGCATCCTCTCCATTAATGGCGCCCAAGCCGCAGTTTAATACGGTTTTCAAATATAAAACACTCATCGCAAACGTTTTAGTTAGAACACCCGTATGCAAAACCGATAACTTCCCTAGGAAGTGAAGGGAAAATGTGCCTAGCAGGATTTGTGCAGCTCTTGATCGTAAACGTTTTAGTTAGAACACCCGTATGGAAACCGACAGCTTCCCTAGGAAGCCAAGAGAAAATGTGCCGAGCAGGATTTCTGCAGCTCTTGATCGCAAACGTTTTAGATAGAACACCCGCATGCAAAGTGAGAGCTATGGTCTTCCCCCTTAAGTCAAGGGAAAATTCGCAGTGCAGGATTTGTGCCCCTTCAACGCAAACGGTTGTTTTGGATGACCCGTGTGCAACCACGTATAAACAATTTGGTAAGATTTGCATCTGTCATATTGGGTATGTTGCTATTTGTCAAACTGAAAAGATTGACATTTGTTGATCTAGTAACATTGTCATTTGTAAATCCTTGTAACACTGCGATTTGTCAAAATATGCAGCTAAAAATCACTAGCACTATCTACTTTTTGCAACTAAAATTCAGTAATTAAGCATAGATTTCATTCATAGATTAAGCAGTCGTTCTTAATTTATACAAACAGTTCAACTCGACAGCTGAACTGACCAAACTTTTCTCCAATTGTTGCCAACCACGTACCGAAATAGCTAGTTCAACTATATATACTAGCTAATTTTAAGTGCGTTGTGCAGTTCCACCACACATCTATAGTTAGATGAACTGAACAAAATAGCCCCTAAATACTACTACAACTACGGAGGGGCTTTGTGCTACTTCCGGCAGCCTCTCCTCTGCCGAGCGCACTCAGTAAGAGGCAGAGGAGGAGGAGGAGGATCCTACCGACGAGCTGGACAAATGCAATACGGTGCCTGCCGCTGCTGCATGTTCAGCGGCGCTCGCCAGCTCGAACGCCCACTGCCGCTCCAGACGATCCCTCTCGAAGCGGCCGGACTGCTCGTAGATCTCCTGATTCCTCGCCTCTGCATCGGCGTGTGTCGCGGCCACGACGGCGTTAAGGCTCTTTGCATGCTCGACGAGGCGCTCCTCCTCCTCCCGCAGGACCTCGATGTAGCGCGCAAGGTCACTGACGCACGTGCGGGCCTCCACCTCCGCCTCCCTCCTTCGGGCGGCAGTGGCGGAGCGGGTGATGATCCCTGCGATTGACGGTGGGCTGGCGGCCACGGCGGCCGATGATGGGGTGGCGGCCACGACGACCACCTCCCGCCATCTGGACGCGGTGGCGGAGCTGGTGATGGCCGGCAGTGGGGTGGTGGCCACGACGGCCACCTCCCGCCTACGGGCCGCGGCGGCGGAGCGGGCGACGACCCTGGCTTTCGACGGTGGTTTGGCGGCAACGGCGGCCGGCAACAGCTGCCGACGGGCAGAGGCGGCGGAGCGTGCGGTGGGTGTTCCGCGCACACCCAACAGAGATGCCACGCCCACTACACTACACCGGGGACTGCGCCGCCGCCGCGGTGTAGCCTCCCAGCTGGAGCTATCCTCTGATGACGGCGGAGTGGCTGAGCGACGACGACGGACCGATGCCATTGGCGATTGTGGGAGAAGCAGACAAGATAAACTACAGGGAGGGAGGGGAAAATGCGATGCAGAACTCGCCGGCCATGAGGGTTTATATAGCAGGCCGGTAAGCATTGGGATTTTGGGGGATTTCACCGAGTTGGGTGGGAAGCTTGAGCGGGAACCTGCGAGGTTGCGCGGGAACGGGCTCACCGATGATTTTTTCATTGGCGCCACTTCGAGCCACCGTTTGGCCAAAAGAACGCCCCCGCGCGTTGCGCAAGTTTGCGCTGTAAGCCGTCTGCGGCAGCGGGGTGACAAGACGTCTGAGAAGAGGACGAAAGGACACATACACATACGGTTAATAAAAAACGTTTGCAATTTAATTACCTACTATACCCCCGTCCTGATTTATAAGTAGGATTTAACTAATAAAGTACGAATGCATGTCGCCAAAGATTATATCGTTGGATTCGTATTTGAACATAGTTTCCAGTTATACAATTTTTGTAACATGCATTAACATTTTTTGGTTAAATTTAAGGTTATATACCAGCAAGCGTTTGCCCGCAACACACACGGCTTATTCCATCACAAACAGCTCGGATGGATCAACTGTATGCCACGTATCGCACACGCAACTCTAATCTGATTCGTGCTTGATGTCCCCGACATCGCTCGCACAGTTCGTCTTATTTGCCATGCATCACTGTGCCGGCCTCTTCTCGCGTCCCTTGGCAAGCTCTGCTCGCCGTTAGGTACCGCGGCGCGCTGTGCTC
This sequence comes from Triticum aestivum, assembly GCF_018294505.1. NCBI lineage: Eukaryota > Viridiplantae > Streptophyta > Magnoliopsida > Poales > Poaceae > Triticum > Triticum aestivum. Next base: position 91,854,440 of record NC_057805.1, read on the forward strand.
GCCGTCCGTCGGCGTGCTCTTCTTGCATGTTCAACTACTATATGCATAACTATTTGGATCACAATCAGCCTTATAAAGGCCCGTCCCCGCAAAAAAAAAAAGCCTTATAAGGGCCCGACGGGATGTTCCCGAACTCACGAACCGGGCAGCGACAAGCAAAAGAAAAAAACCACCCCACCTCCGCCGATCCAGATCCCCCACCTCCCTCCCGCACCTCCTGCCCCAAACCGGC
>NC_057805.1:91854977-91871190 GCF_018294505.1 Triticum aestivum
ACCGCGCCGCCCGCACCCCGCCCCAACCTGCCCCGCCGCACCCGCGTTGCCCCAACCGGGGCCGCCACAACCTAGCAACCCTGCGCGCCGCCGGTCACCTCCCTCGCGGCCACCTCCCTCCTCCCCAACGGCCGGCGCGTGACCCTCCTCCGCCACGGCCGGCGAGCCTCCTCCAGGCACCACCCTCTGATCCAGCTGCCGCAGGGCCCCGGGATCCCCGTGTGCTGTCGCCGGGCCATGGATCCCCGGCGCCGCTGCAGGGTCCTGGATCCCGAGCGCCGTCGCCGGTCCCTGGATCCCATCCGCCACCGCTCATCCAGCGCCATGCGGAGGCTCCCCGTCCCGAGCTCTACGCGGTCCCGGGCTCCGACTACCATCCACCGCCATCGTTGGATCTCGGAGGTGCCTCCTCCTCCTCCCCCTTGTGCTTCACAGCAGCCGGCGACCTACCTCCCGTGAAGTGCCGAGCACAATCGTGAATAAAAATTCTCCTCTTCCTTTCCTCATTCTGTGTACAATGCTGGTACTATTCTATTTTTTGATGAAAATCACTGTATTTTGATTGATTTCTTTTATAGCGTGCGTTCTGAAGTTCATGTTCTCAAGATTGTGAAATTCAAAATATTGTAACTTAGAAAAGTTCAGAAAAGTCTTTCTGGTTCCTGGAAGTTCATACATTATGTTCGTGGAAAAAATCGTGTAGTGCTTCAAAATGAGGTTCCTGGAAGTTCGTACATACTGATCAAGAATAATCGTGTGGTGTTTGAAAAAGAAATTGCTCAACATGTTCATAGGGTGTGGTCCCAGGAAGTTCATACATTCTGTTCATGCCACTGCACCCTCTCTGATTCTGAGGGGAAGAAGAAAAAAAGGTGATGAGACGGATGCGTGCTTGGAGACCCCTGCCCTGCTCCTGCCTACGGCGAGAACTCCGGCGATCCATGTTCTGCTGCATCTTACGCTCAAGCCGGCGGCCCTCCTCTCAATGTGCGTGCATCTGTGTTATGCACTGGCCGCAATGCTCAGTTGTGCTCTCCGTGAGACACATTCATCTTTTTTGTTTTGTTTTGACAGTACGTGAGATATAGTCATCTATGTTTCCATTTTTCGAAGTTCAGATATGACAAAAGTAACTCGTGGTTGTAGACAACCAATGTTAGGCCGAGCAAGTTACTCCTCGCATGTCGAACAAAATGCTTGAGGCTGGTCAAAGAAAAAAATTACTTGTGTCTAGAGAATAAAATTAATTGGCCATGTGCGTGGAGGTGAGCGTGTGCTTAGTTTTCATTCTTTTTAGAAAATAGAAAAATTCTTTCTTTTATAAACGTATAAGTACTCTATTATTGTTAAAACGCAGAACTTCAAACTAAAATAACAAAGCAGCGCAAAATTTAAGTAAAAATTGAACCTGGTGTCGCCAAAATCGGTACAACTACAACTATCGTACTGCCTGAGGGATTTTTCAGATATCAACTTGAAACATAAATCATGCTGGGACAGAAATGAACTTTTTCTCCACATGTTCATGTTTCAGAAGTTTGGAAGTTCACATGTGCCAAATACAGAAAATAAAACATTAAAATAAAATAACAGAGCAGTTTGATGCACATTAAAATTTTGGAATTTTCTCGTTTCTAGAAAATAACCAAAGTTTTTAAAAGTTAGATTTTCCACGTTTCTAAAAAAAGAAGAAGGCCAACTCAAAATAACAGACCAACTCAATTTTTTTTAATAAAAATGGATTTAAAGAAAACTAGAAAAATTGAAAGAACCGAGAAGGTCAAAAAACTTAGAAGTTCAAATTTGAAAACCCTAAAAGTTCAATTTGAAATAATCGAGAAGGTAAAAAAACCTAGAAGTTCAAAGGTAAAAACCTTAAAAATTGTTTGCTTATTTAAAACCATATTTTTCTCTAAGAAGTTCAAAGTAAAATAAGAGAGAAGTTCAAAGGTTAAAAAAACCTAGATGTTTTCTCGTTACTAAAAAATAAAATGAAGAAGTTCAAATTTAAAAAAAAGGAATTAAAGAATCGACCATGAAGATCAAAAATAAAAAAAATTCAAAATCATGTTTATTTAAAAATCAAAAACAGAAACTTTACTCAAAAAATAAAAAATGTGAAGTTCAGATTAAAATAACACAGAAGTTCAAAGTATATTAAAACCTAGGAATTAGAAGTTCAAAAAACAAAAACAAAAAACAATGTCATTTTGGGCATTTTCCCCACTACTAAAGATAAAACCCAAGAAGTTCAATCTTAAAAATTGAAGTAGTTCAATGTATATTAAAAACTCAGTTTTTTCTTGTTACTAAATAATGAAACCAAGAAGTACAATTTTTAAAAGAAGAGCAGTTTGATATTTATTTGAAAACTCAATTTTTTCGGTTACTAAAGAATAAGACCAATAAGTTCTATTCGAAATAATGAAGAAGTTCTATTAAAATAAACCTAGAAGTTCAAATTTATCGAAGGGGCTCGATGTCTGTCAAAAAGTAGGATTTTTTCCCGTTACTAAAAGAAATAAAACCAGGAAGTCCAAATTAGAAAGATGGAGAAGTTCGATGATTATAGAAAACTCAGATTTCCCACGTTATTAAAGAATGGAAAACAAGAAGTTCAAAAATTAAATAACAAGAACTTCAACTTTTTAAAAAATAGAGCGCTTCCAAATTTCATAAAAAAGATTAAGAAGAAACCAGGAAGTCCACATTAAAAAGATGGAGAAGTTCGATGATTATTGAAAACTCAGATTTCCCTCGTTATTAAAGAATGGAAAACAAGAAGTTCAACTTTTAAAAATAGAGCGCTTCAAAATTTCATAAAAAAGGATTAAGAAATAAAACAGGAAGTCCATACTAAAAAGATGGAGAAGTTCGATGATTATCGAAAACTCGGATTTTCCTCTTTATTAAAGAATGAAAACAAAAAGTCCAAAAAAAACAAGAAGTTCAACTTTAAAAAATAGAGCGCTTCAAAATTCATAAAAAGGATTAAGAAAATCAGATTAACAATTCATAAAAAACTCAGATATTTGCACGTAACCGAGAGAAGTTCTGATTGATAACTGCTAGAAGTTCACATACTACACGGTGTACATTTGTATTAAAAAAAGAAAAAAAAGCAAAGGCCTAATTTTGTTGTTGTTATAAGTTCAAGTCCTGTGTCGAAGAAAGTTAAAACAATTATTGTGAGAGTGGTTTGTACAAAAGAAATATCATTTGTGTAACACTGACGAATGGATGAAAAATTACAAACGAAAATACGTCACGGAAGTTCAACGTGAAAACAGCAGGAAGTTTAACTACTACAGTGAATGAATTTTAGATGAAAAACTTTCAAAATCGTCGCGAGTATGAAAAAACGATCGACACGGGAAAGTTGCGTGTTTACAGCAGCTTTCCATCGGTATATTACTTGCTCAATTCCGGTGAGTGGATGGAGAGCTAGGAGCAGTGGATAGAGAACTACGAGCGAAAACAGCACGTGAAAAACAGAGTGAAGTTCAAGTAGACATGCCGAGAAGTTCAAGTTCTTCACGAGATGCATTTTCGAATAATCTGTTTCGGATAAAGGCAAAACAAATAATCCCGCCGTTTTTTAAATTACTTGAAAATGGCTAGGAATCGGAGAAAACCATCAACATGAAAAAGTTTCGCATTTTCCGTAGCTTTTCAATGGTATATTATTTGCCCCATTCCGGTAAAGTTTGTAGAAACTACGGCGAAAATACATTTTTAGCCATTTTCATAATTGACTTAAAACACTAAGGAATTGGGAGAAACAATATATACCAGAAAGTTTCGCATTTACTCAAGCTTTCCAACGCCATGTCATTTTGCTGCATTCGGACGTACGGTTAAAAAATTAGGTCGAAAATACAAACTCGATGCAACTTGGACCGTTTTCTAAATTACTTTTAAACCGTTCAAAATTAGAAGAAACTTTAAGGGACAATTGCATTTTTACCCCTAGTTGGTTCCTACCCACGGGTTTTGCCCTTACTTTTCGAGCTTTCTCAGTTTTGCTCTTACTTTTTCCACCGAGGTCCCTCGAATGCCCTTTGACCGTTTGACCAAAACTTTGAAAATTCATAACTAATTCATATGAACTCAGAAAAATGCAAATAAGATATCAAAATGTTCAGATAAACATTACCTTTATGTGCATATCATTTGCATTCAGGACAAAAGCACCCTTTAAACTACCTGAGGTAGTTAATGTTATTAACATTATTAAAAATAAAAAGGTATAAACAATATTTTTTCATGAATAAAAGTTACATGCAAATGTAGGTGATGTTTTCTGAACATCCCAATATCTTATTTGCATTTTTCTGAGTTCGTATCAACTTGTTATGAAGTTTCCAAATAATGGTCAAAGTCCTTATAACATTCTTAACAAGATGATACGAACTCAGAAAAATGCAAATAAGATATCTGGATGTTCAGAAAACATCACCTACATTTGCATATAATTTTTATTCATGGAAAAAATATTGTTTATACCTTTTTATTTTTAATAATGTTAATAACATTAATTACCTCAGATAGTTTAAAGGGTGCTTTTTTCCTGAATGCAAATGATATGCACATAAAGGTAATGTTTATCTAAACATTTTGATATCTTATTTTCATTTTTCTGATTTCATATGAATTCGTTATGAATTTTCAAAGTTTTGGTCAAACGATCAAAGGGCATTCGAGGGACCACGACGGAAAAAGTAAGGGCAAAACTAAGCAAGCTCAAAAAGTAAGGGCAAAACCCGTGGGTAGGAACCAACTAGGGGTAAAAATGCAATTGTCCCAAACTTTAAACATGAAAAAGTAGCGCAATTTCATAAGATTTCCAACGCCGTATCATTTGCCTCAATTGGATTAGCCGTTTACAAATGACATCGAAAATACGAACTCGGCTGTTCGGTTTGTAAAATTTTACGATTTTTGCAAATTCCTTTTTAACCATAGGGAATTAGAGAAAACTTTTAACATGTGGAAGAAGCGGTTTTACAGCAGCTTTCCAACGCCATATTATTTGTCTCATTCCGATAAACGGTTTAGAAATACGATTGAAAATACGATTCACGTTTTTTGTATGAAGAAAAAAGATTTTCAAAACTGCTCTTATATTGTTTACATTTTGCCAAAAATTTAACTTGGGTCATGATACTGGTGTCCATAGCTTTCCAACAGTATATCGCAAGACCCATTTGGGCAACTTTGGCGGAAGTTCAACCTAGCACAGGGGGAAGTTCAGCTCGAACAACTCAGGCAGTAAAATTGCAAAATAGAGGCTTGTTTCATCACGACCCGAGAGCAAATCCGCCAATGAGCGAGATTCCTGTTTAAAACGGGCATTTAGTTGCTAAAAACCATTTGTAGATTACACTTACATCACATAGAGCATGACTGACCAAAAAAATCGCGCGGGGAGACACGGTTGAGAAGATAGGCCGAAGGTTGAGTTCGTACAGAGGGAAGTTCATGCCAGTTACTCAGGCAGTTTAGGTTGTGATCAGAATATTATTCTGATCCCGTGATCAGAATAGTGTTTATATATATATATATATATATATATATATATATATATATATATATATATATATATATATATATATATAGGTAAATTATCTGGGACACCTAGGTGCTCGGGCACCTTGCTTGTTTTAGGTAGGTATCGCTGCACAATGATTGTTTGATTTCTTTCCTAACTATTCTTCATGCAAGGCTTTACATTCTTACATTTTGTTTCCATTTTTAGATATTAGGCATGCAATACTTGCCATACAATAAATCGTATTATTGTTTATTTTTTCTGACCTACTATGGGTATCTAAAACACGTATTTTTGTCTCCTAACTATCTAATACAGGTATCAAATACTTACTAACGAAATTATGCACATAAGCGGGTATTATATACCCAATAAATTATTTTCTGAACTACTATGTTCTTTTTTTGTTTCCTAACAATTCAATATGAGTATCTAATACGTGGGTATGTATATAATAAATTATTCTATGTTCTAGCTAGTAACGAAATTATATACATACGCGGGTATGCATATACCTACTAACAAAATTATATACATACGTGGGTATGCATAATTTATTTACATACGTGGGTATGCATATACCAAGTAACGAAATTATGTATGTATGTGGTTACCATGCAAAAAAGTATATGTACGAGTATGTATATACCCAATTATGTGGTGTGTATGTCTATGCCTACTACTGAAATTACGTAAAATACACGAGTATTTACATACCTAGTGACTTATTCTATGAAACAATAAGTGCTAATTTTTATTCAGTATGGTATTTTAATCTCCTTTCTTTTCTATGAGGTGACATGCATGCATGGGATGGTTAAAGAATTAAAGCCTGCCAAATTAACAAGTAATTAAGGCATTTACATTTGTTGCCAAATCAGTCGCTGAACACGACGTATAGGCAAGGTGCCTGGGCACCTAGGTGTCCCAAACTGTCGTATATATATATATATATATATGTGTGTGTGTGTGTGTGTGTGTGTGTGTGTGTGTGTGTGTGTGTGTGTGTGTGGTTGCTTGTCGTTGAGGCGACCGCGGAGCGCTTTGCTCGCGTCCCTCGCGCACGCTCTGCCAACGGTTGGGTGTGCGCACGATCACGTCAGGGGCCCCATATGCATGCAGTTGCGCCGCGCGCGTTGCCAGACGATGCAGTTATGTGTGGCACGATGGAGTTACGCGCTGCAAATTAGAACTGCAATCAGGGCCTGCCAATATTCCTGGTCGTCCGGCTTCCGCTTTAATTCCCGCGGCCATTATAACCTTAGTCTCTTCAACCTTTTGATCGCGCCCCACAACACAACAAGCACACCCATGACGACACACAGAGAGGGGATGTCTAGCGGTGCTCCAATGGAGTTCGGCGAGCATAGAGTGGAGACCCACGCGAGGCAGACGGATCTCTCGGTGGTGTACACCATCGACCTGGCCGTGGTGGACGACTACATCAACAACGTTGAGCAGTTGCTTGCTCAAGACAAGTACAAGGTGGTCGGCATCGACCTCCAGTACACCGCCGGTCGTCCCGGCATAGATCAGAAGGTTGTCGTCGCCCAGTTGTGCGTGCGCCATCATGTCCTCATCTACCACTACTGCATGGCCACAGAGCCTTGCGACCGTTTCAACAGGTTTGTCAACAGCACCGACTACAAGTTCGCCACAGTGGAAACCGCTGACAATGTTAAAGCGCTCAGTGTTACGGGCTTGGCCTGCAAGAACCTTGTCGAAATCCGTGACCACTACAGGGTCTGGGGCAGCACGAAGAAGGACTCCCTGGTTGAGCTCGCCTCGGCCATTATCGACCCCTACTATGAAAAGATGAAGCAGGATGCCCAGAGAACAAGTCCCGTATCCTAGCACAGGGCCTGGATGCGGCAACTGGATGAACCTCACTTCAGGTTCGCGGCCAAGAGCGTGTACACATGCTACGAGATGCACAGGCAGATCGTTGACATGAGGAAGTGCCTCGTTACCCAAATCGACGAGCCTGGATCGAGCCACAAGCAGAGCAAGCGTCACAAGAAGTAGATGATGATCAGATGATCGTTTATGCTAGTTAATCATGTATGTAATATATAGTTTACTTTATTGGTATGTGGAATTGTCATGTGTGTAGTAGCCACCTATGTAATTATGCATGTGATAGTTTACTTTGGTGTGTGCAAATGCCATGGTTCTAGTAGCCACCTATGTAAGTGGATGTTTAATTTGGTTATGCAACCATGTCCTTATAAGTGTGTGTGTGTGTGTGTGTGTGTGTGTATGTTGTTGTTCTGTATGCAATCCCATCGCACAACACACACGTCTTATTAGCAACAACCATCTGTGTTATTATTGGTCTTCGCACATATTTCTGATTACAGACCTATTTGCCGCGTATCACACACATCTTGTTATATTGAACCGTTTCTGTTCTCTTGTCTCAACACAAACAGTTCATCCGAGTGAACCGCATGCCGTATATCGCACACACCTTGATCTGGCTGACCGTTTCTTTTGTGTTGCCTAATCACAAACAGTTCATCTGAGTGAACAGTATGCTGTATATCGCACACACCTTCATCTGGCTGACCATTTCTTTTGTTCCTCCTCATCTCAAATACTTAAGTGAACTGAACCGTATGCCCTGCATCGCACACACAACTAAAATTTGAACTGTGTTTGATGCATCCGTCATCGCAAACGTTTTGCACCTTTTTTGATGGTTTTTTACACCACCGTTTGCGATTATTTCATCGCACACAGTTTCGTCGAAGGGTCTCTGATCGTAGTGTCGCGTTAGCAGCATCCTGCAGTAGAGTGAAGCTATGTCGGTATTTCCCCAAAGAGGAAGGGATGATGTAGCACAGCGGCGGTAGGTATTTCCCTCAGTTATGAGACCAAGGTTATCGAACCAGTAGGAGAACCAAGCAACACAACGTAAACAGCCCCTGCACACAAATAACAAATACTCGCAACCCGACGTGTAAAAGGGGTTGTCAATCCCTTTCGGGTAGCAGCGCCTCAAGATAGGCAAACGGACGTGAATAAAACTGTAGTAGATTGATAGATCGAACGTCAAATAAAATAAATAAGAATAAAACGCAACAAGGTATTTTTGTGTTTTTGGTTTAATATATCTGAAAATAAAAGCAAAGGAAAAGTAGATCGCAAAGGCAAATAATATGAGAAAGAGACCCGGGGGCCGTAGGTTTCACTAGTGGCTTCTCTCGGGAAAAATTGCAAACGGTGGGTAAAGAAATTACTGTTGGGCAATTGATAGAACTTCAAATAATCATGACGATATCCAGGCAATGATCATTATATAGGCATCACTTCCAAGATTAGTAGACCGGCTCCTGCTTGCATCTACTACTATTACTCCACACACCGACCGCTATCCAGCATGCATCTAGTGTATTAAGTTCATGGAGAAACGAAGTAATGCAATAAGAATGATGACATGATGTAGACAAGATCTATCTATGTAGAGATAGACCCCATCCTTTCATCCTTAGTAGCAACGATACATACGTGTCAGTTCTCCTTCTGTCACTGGGATCGAGCACCGTAAGATCGAACCCACTACAAAGCACATCTTCCCATTGCAAGATAAATAGATCAAGTTGGCCAAACAAAACCCAAATACCAGAGAAGAAATACGAGGCTATAAGAAATCATGCATATAAGAGATCAAAGAAACTCAAATAACTTTCATGGATATAAAAAGATAGATCTGATCATAAATCAAAGTTCATCCGATCCCAAAAAACAAACCGCAAAAAGAGTTACATCATATGGATCTCCAAGAGACCATTGTATTGAGAATCAAAAGAGAGAGAGAGAGAGAAAGAGGAAGCCATCTAGCTACCAACTACGGACCCGAAGGTCTACAAAGAACTACTCACGCATCATCGGAGAGGCACCAATGGAAGTGGTGAACCCCTCCGTGATGTTGTCTAGATTGGATCTGGTGGTTATAGACTCTGCGGCGGCTAGGATTGATTTTCGTCGACTCCCCTAGGGTTTGTGGAATATTGGGGTATTTATAGAGCAAAGAGGCGGTCCGGGGGCACCCGAGGTGGGCACAACCCACCAGGGCGCACCTGGGCCTCCTGGCGCGCCCTGGTGGGTTGTGCTCCCCTCGGAGCACCCCCAGGCGCTGACTTGGCCCATTGGGTGTCTTCTGGTCCATAAAAAATCTCCGTAAAGTTTCGTTGCATTTGGACTCCGTTTGGTATTGATTTCCCGCGATGTAAAAAACATGCAGAAAACAACAACTGGCACTTGGCACTATGTCAATAAATTAGTACCAAAAAATGATTATAAAACATCCAAGATTGATAATATAACAGCATGGAACAATAAAAAATTATAGATATGTTGGAGACGTATCAGCATCCCCAAGCTTAACTCCTGCTCGTCCTCGAGTAGGTAAGTGATAAAAACAGAATTTTTGATGTGGAATGCTGCATAACATGTCATCTCATATTTCTTTTCTTTATAGCATGGACAATTGGACTTTTATGTGATTCAAAGCAATAGTCTAGTTTTGACATGACAACTTAAATACTCAAGCATATCAACAAGCAACCATGTCTTTCAAAATATCAACGCTAAAATAAGCTATCCCTTGCCCATCATGCTCAATCATTGATCCATTCATGAAACACACTCGCATATTAACTACGCCCAATACTCAAGTATGATCATATTGCCTCCTAGTTGGTGCTTTTATAAGAGAAGATGGAGACTCAAATTCAAAATAAAAATTGCATAAAGTAAAAGAGAGGCCGTTCGCAGAGGGAAGTAGGGATTTGTAGAGGTGCCAGAGCTCAAAGCAAAAAACTTAGAGATAAAAACATTTTGGGAGGTGTGTCCTTCCCACCAACGAAAACGACTTAGAGTTCCCAACACTTTCCATGCTAGATATATCATAGGCGGTTCCCAAACAGAAAATAAAGTTTATTCCTTTTTCCACCATACTTTCACTTTCCATGGCTAGCCGAATCCATGGTTGCCTTCCATACCAACACTTTCCAAGTAATTTATTATTTGACAACATAAAGTAAATTCATTTTTCATTTCGGGACTAGGCATCCCTAATACCTTTACCTTACTCTCGTGCAATGACAAGTGAATAAACACTCATCGTGAGAATAACGCATCTAGCATGGAAAATATTAGCCACCCCTCACCGCTCCGCGAGCGGTACGAACACACAAAAGAGAAGTTTATTTTGAAAATTAGAGATGGCACATATAAATTTGCTTAGAACGGCAAAACAATACCGCATATAGGTAGATATAGTGGAATCATGTGGCAAAACTTGTTTAAAGGTTTTTGGATGCACAAGTAGAGATCATACTTAGTGCAAAATGAAGGCTAGCAAAAGATTGAGAAGCGACCAACCAAGAAACGAATAATCTCATAAGTGAGCATTAAGCATAATTAACACCGAATAATGCACCACAAGCAGGATATAATTTCATTACATAATTATTGACTTTTGTGCTTGCATAGGGAATCACAAACCTTAACACCAATATTCTTACTAAAGCATAATTACTCATCAACATGACTCACATATCACATCATCATATCTCAAAACTATTACAAGGAATCAAGTTTATTTTGTCCAATGATCTTCATGGAAGTTTTTACTATATCCTTCTTGGATATCTATCACTTTGGAACTATTTTTCATATGTTACTTTTGATAAGCTCAAACAAACATAAGTGAAGATCATGAGCATAATATTTCTTTCTCTCAAATTAATTTAAGTGAAGCAAGAGAGAATTTCTTCAAAAATACTAAAGCACACCGTGCTCAAAAAGATATAAGTGAAGCACTAGAGCAAGTCCATAGCTCATAAAAAATTTAAGTGAATCATAGAGAGCAATTCAACAAGTCATGACATAATTTTGGCTCTCTCAAATAGGTGTGTCCAGCAAGGAATCAAGACTTAAAACACAAAATACAACAAGCAAAGACTCTTATCATACAAGACACTCCAAGAAAAAACACATAGTATGTGACGAATAAAAATATAGTTTCGAGTAAAATGCCGATGGTCGTTAGAAGAAAGAGGGGATGCCACTCGGGGCATCCCCAAGCTTAGTTGCTTGCTCTCTTTTTCTAGATTTTACTGTTCATGCTGAGATCATATGAGCTCAAACCAAGATGGGGACTTTCCAACACTTTAGTCATGAATGCCAATACATGCACATATAGGTGATGTTTTCTGAACATTTTGATATCTTATTCTCATTTTTCTAAGTTAGTATGAATTTTTTATGAAGTTTTCAAAGTGACGGTCAAACGCATAAGGCGAGCAAAGTGGTTTGGGCGGGAATGAGTGTTTTCGGAAACTAGAAATATATCTGCCGAGTGTGACCCAACTAGGGGCATAAAACCTATTATCCCTAAAATCTATGGGCCCTCTGTATCCTATGTGCATCAACTTCTATACTCAGGTACGACAATATTTGTCACTCCGACCACCCTATGCACATGTATGTTCAACAAACCCTAAAGTGTGATCCACACACGATATGCTTATATGTTGGGAATAGAAGGACACCACCATGTTATAACATACAATTCATATCAGTCACAACAAATTACCAAGGCCATATGACAAAATAAAACTACTCAGACATAGAACACCCTTGACGGGTAATGGAGAAAGCGGAGGAAAATTTTGAAAGCAATTACTATAACACCCTTGACGGGTAAACTCAATATTTTTAATAATATTTTTAGGCCTCCTTGGTTCAAAGGAATTTCTTTTTTTTGTGAGGTGGTTCGGAGGAATTTTATAGGAATTCTATAGGATAGGGTTCGTATTAGAGTTTTTCCTTTAGAGCCCTTTGGTTCATAGGAATGAATTCCTATTCCTACATAGGTTTGGTTTCTATCCTAAACATTTCATAGGAAAATAACCATGAGCCTAGACAATGGAAAAATTCTTGTGATGTGAACCAAATGACGTCTCTTTTCCTATTCCTACTCATAGTTGAGATACATGTCATCTCACTTCCTATAATTTTCCTACTCCGGTGATAATCCTATCCTATAAACCAAAGGAGTCTTTAGTGATTTTCTCAAATCAAAGGCCAGCAAAATTCGAAAGGATAATTCCCTGAAAGTACCACTGGTGAGGCAAGTGTGTAGAGATGTCCAAATCCCATCCAAGCCTCTAGTGCATTCATCCAAGTATCCAAGCCTCAAGTGCATTGGTCTATCTTCTATAAAATGATGGCACGTTGTTGGCGTGCTCTTGAAGAATTTTTGTTCAAAAGGACCACCTACCGAATCGAATTGCCAAAAAAAACCATCTCTGGATCCAAATGACAGAAAAGACCAACTGCACCGTGGCGGCAGGCGTGCCAGCCGACACATGGCACCTGCTGCACAGGCGCGGGTGGCAACTTATAAATTACAGGAATATGGATGAGTCCAGCCCTTGTAACAGAACAATGACTATTTGGTGGGCCCTGCCGCCACCAGCCCAGGCGGCCGGCCCTGCCGCCATGATTTTTTGTACATGCTGATCAATCGGTATATTGCCCTTCTCTTCCTCCCTCTCTTTGTAAAGTGACCGTGGAGCACACCGATGCATGCAGAGAATGATGAGTTGATGGGTGAGAGACACAGAGCTAGCCAACCAGCCATGCGAACACACACAGTCACACACATAAGCATGCCTTTTAGTGGGAGGAGACGTTCCCCTCGACGACGAGGCGTCTATAATGACTTCGTTAATCTCAAGATGATATGCCGGCTCAGTCTCTCGAAGGTGCTCATAAGGGTAGAGTATGCGTGTGTGCCTTCATAGGGTCAGTGTATGCGCGTATGTATGTGCGCTTGTGTCTGTACTGCGTTAAAAAAACACATGCACATGTTTTCATTCCATGCATATGTATGCATGTGCAATCCTATCTGCTCATTTGATAAAATAAAGCAAACCACACAAGGTGCCACCATAGCATGTGGCGGCAGGCCCCACGTCTTTCTTTTTTGTTCCCATACAAAGCTTGAAGTTGTGCTGCTCAACCTGCCGCTTGCGTCCCTGTGGCAGGTCTTGCCGTCTGCGACCTGGTGGCAGGTGCCACGTGTCGGCCGGCGCGTCTGCTATCAGGCACAGCTGATCTTTTCGGTCGTTTGGATCTAGAGGTGGTTTTTTTGGCAATTCAATTCGGTAGGCGGTCCTTTTCGACAAAATTGGCTCTCCAAAAGAAAAGATGTAAGTGTGCAGTAATTTCTCTTCTCCAATGTTGTATTTTTTTCTTCTCGTAAACTTAAAATTATGCCAGCTTTATTGATTACGTGGTCACGGTCTAATATTTGATATCCTTGCTATTCATTCCTGTCGTACAAATATTTGGTGTCCTTCCGCGAGGGCAAAATCGCGCGGTTGTGTACTTGTGCGCATGCATCAGTTGTGCGCTGGAACAGGCGGCGCCAGCCTAGATGCGTGTTGTTCCTCCTGGCCGTGGAAAGACAGTGCTGGCGGCCACTGCCATGACGGCATCGGCGGCGGGTAGAACGGGAACGGAGGCCACTGCTTTCCTGGCTCCGGTTGTGGCCATGCCGGGAACGGCGGCCACTGCTTTCCTGGGTCTGGCTGCGGCCATGCCGGAAACGGCGGCCACTGCTCTCCTGGTCCTGGCTCCGGCCATGCAGGAAGCGGGGGCCACTGCTTTCCTGGTTCTGGCTGCGGCCATGCCGGCAGCGGGGGCCACTGCTCGCCTGGTTCTGGTTGCGGCCATGCAGGAAGTGGCGGTGGGTGGAACGGGAACGGAGGCAGAGGCGGTCGGTCGTCGCCCGGACGCGTCCACGCGGGGAGCGGCGGCGGGTGGAACGGCGGCCACTGGTCGTTGCCCGGTGGCGGCTGCGGCCACGGGAACGGCCACGCTGGCGGATTCTGGTCGTGCGGGCCCTCCGGAACAGGTACCTCCGGGGGCTGGCCGCCGTCCGGATCAGGCGCCGGCGGCGAAAGGTCGGCCGGAGGAGCGTGTTTGCCAGGCCCGTGGTGCTTGGGCGGCGCCTTGGCATGGCGCTTTTTCTTCTCAGACTGAACGGCACCGTCGTCGCCGATGCCGAGCTCCGGCGGTTTATCGGCATTCGCGGTTGGAGGCTCGAGCTTGGCGCGCGCGGCTCGGCCACCTTCCAGCTGTGCATCGGCGCCATGGGTGGTGACCGAGGGCAGCGACCTCGAGGAGGCGAGGCCGCACGCCGAGAGCAAGACGACGGCGAAGGCCAGGAGGTATGCCATCTTCATGGCAGCTCTTACACGCATCGAGGATGCTCTTCTTGATGCTGCCACCATGTTAGCTAGCTAGGCGCGCTCCCGCTTGATGACAACCTGTGGTGCAACTTAGGAGCTTGCATAGCGCACCGTGTAGCTAGCTATACACGCATGTACGTTTATATACGGGCTGTGAGTGATCGATCGATTTGGGTTGAGAACTCGCATGTGCAATGTAGCCATTTAGATTTGAACATTTGTCACCATGGTGGGTGTGAGAAGGAAGCTTTACTATCTCAATCTTGTAGCTAGTGGCCTTGTTGTCTTGGCTCGTTGAATTTAGAGAGCACATCGGTAACTAATGGGTTGTTGGTGCCCATGAAGGTGACATGCATTTGCAAAGGATTTTAGGCAGGAGTCATCTTTTTGCTGAGGGTGGATCTCCAAATCTCTCTTGTAAAAGTCTTGTGTTTGTGCATGCGCATGGTGGCAAATAATAAAATCCACCATCGAACTTCATTAAGTGTGCTAGCTGTGATGATATGTCCTTGTGGGCCAAACATTGGCAGCAAGACATTCCCCAGAGCAAATGCTTTCGGCATTTTGGCGTGCAGAAAGGTAATAGGAGGATTAACCCATTTTGACATGCGTGGTTATCCTGCACCAGAGCAATACAAAGTGAGTGGATAAGTTAAATTTGGCGTAGTGGGGGCTGGTAAAACAGATATTTTTCCAGCTAAGCCCTCCGTTTCAAAATAAGTGTCGTGATTTAGTCGAAATTAGTAGTGGTCTTCTTTATTCTTAGGCCTTGTTTACAAAGCATTCTCATCGAAATTACGTGAGAATATGACTACCACAAAAAGCAATAAAATCGACGCGTCATTACGGACGAGTCAACGGAACGTGAACCATTCACCAAATGGAGGGTTAACAGGGAACACACCCTCGCCAAGACTATATTTTGATGTCAACTTTCTTTTCATACACATTCTACATTTTACGTATACATCAGGAATAATTTTATTCACATGTTTAACATTATTTAAATACATGATTAATTTTTTTGAGAACTTATATATTTTTATCTCTACTTTTTCCAAATACATTATAAATATTTTTGTACACGTCAGAAATGATTTTTATATATACGTTTAAAAAATTTCAAATACATTATTGACATTTTCAAACATATATTTTTTATGTCTATCTTTTCATACACATTGTACATTTTTATATTTTTCAGGAACATTTTTTATATCAACATTTACATTTTTTAAATACATGAATAACATTTTTTCCACATATATGTTTTGACATCTTTTTTATACGAATTATACAATTTTTGTATACATTAGAACCATTTCTATACACGTTTAACATATTTCAAATGTGCGATGAATATTTTTCACATTTGTATCTAAAGTGATTTTTA
>NC_057805.1:91871684-91883826 GCF_018294505.1 Triticum aestivum
ATTTAAAAAGTATTAAGTTTTTATCAGTTTTTTGTGATTTTTTAAAAAACATGAATAATTTTTCAAAGTAGTGAAACTTTGCCTAAATTCATGATTTTTTTCAAATTTGTGACCTTTATTATAATTTATGAACTTTTCCAAATTTTGCAAAAAAATAAATTCACAAACATTTTCAAATTCATGAATTTTTTCATCTTCATGTTTTTTCCTAATTTGTGAACATTTTCATTGTCGTGATCTTTTTTCAGAATTATGAACTTTTCTCCAAAGTTAGTGGTCAATTGTCCATGGCGAGCGGTCAAATATTTGGTGGTTAAATTGTCTCATGGGCCGCGTCTCATATAGCACGCGTGTGAGTGCCACTAGTCTAAGGGGCACTACAAGCGCCAATTAGGAGCTCTCCCAACGAAACTCCTCGGTAGTACCGTTGTGGGCCGTGGAGGGCCATCGCTCATGACTATCTATGGCAGTATAATTTCAGCAAAAAAGAATTCACTCACCCGCACTTCTATGGCCCACCGGTGTCAGCGATACATGATAAAGGGTCCCTCGTGACGCTAAGTGTCTGATATAGCACCAAAAGGCACGAGGAAATGGTACTCAGGATTCCGCGAGCACGAAGGCTTCAATCTCAGACGTCGACAATTCAAGGAGCTTGGGAGGTGATCAGGGTCTATTCCCGAACATTCATATTCCCCGAGCACCAACTACACTTCGGCAGG
This sequence comes from Triticum aestivum, assembly GCF_018294505.1. Taxonomy (NCBI): domain Eukaryota; kingdom Viridiplantae; phylum Streptophyta; class Magnoliopsida; order Poales; family Poaceae; genus Triticum; species Triticum aestivum. The sequence goes on from NC_057805.1 coordinate 91,872,407, forward strand.
CCATCCAGAAAGTTCACCAGCTGTGAGGTGGTAAAACCAAGTTTGAGCGGCTCACTTAGAGTTTTATTTGGCCAACCGGCATAATTAATGTAGGCATGCATGCTTTTGACGGTCTACGCTTCATAGATACTGATCATGAGTCAAGAGTATGGCGGCTCGTCTCATCCCAAGATGGTATCAGCTGGCACTCACGAGAGATGTGACAAGTGCCCTATCTCTTTGACTTTTGATGACCTGGAAGTGCATAGGGTTTAGTTGAAGTTTTTTAGAAGTAAGAGTATGAAAGGATCGGTATGGTTGACTAGATGGGGGGTGATTAGGCGACTAACAAAATTTAATCCTCTTTTACAAATTTAGGCTCAACACTAATGTAGGTTGTCTAGATATGCAACTAGATGGACAACCTATATGACAACCAACACGAGACCAAGTGCAAGCACGAGTAACCACATGAAATAAACTTGCACAAAGTAAAGGACCAAAATAACCGCAAGTGAAGTCGATGGAGACGAGGATGTGTTTCCAAAGTTCCCTCCTTTGGGGGAGGCATGTCTCTATTGGAGGGGCGTGGAGGCACAATGCTCCCCAAAGGGTCCCAAGGACTCATCCTATTCTCCTCACGCCCTTGCACGATTCAACATGTCATGAATCCACTAGCTGTGCCCTTGAAGTCGGCAACCGGGACCTTTACAAACATGGTTGGGGCTCTCTCCACAACTTAATTGGGGGCTCCCAACACCACAACGAAGCTTCAACACAATGGAGTGTGGCTCTAGGGTGACCTCTTCTGTCTAGAGTGCCCAAACACCCAAGAGTAACAAGATCCAGAAGTGAAAATATGGGGAATCAAATTTCCTCTTGTGGAAGTGTAGAATGGGGTCTCCTTTCTCAATCATTAGAAAATCAATAAGTTTGGTTGGCTAGATAAGCAGGTCGTGCAAGAACGAGCTTAGGAAGCAATGGAGGAGAGAGAGAGAGAGAGGGAAGAGGTATGTGAGAGGTGGAAGAACCACCTCCTTTTATAGTGGTACCCTAAATCCAACCGTTATGCGTAGAAACGCACAAGGGCGATACAACTACTTTAGGGAAGTGGTACAACCACCCTATGCATGATTGAGCATTCGTAGAGCCGGAGTGGTACACCCGCAGGGCGTCCCGGTTGTACCGGTTTATAGATATAAACCGAAACAACTGGTTGACCATCGTCTGGGACCCCACCCAAAACTCAAGTGGAATGACCCTACTCGCGGTGGTTGGGGCGGTAACCGGTAGAACCACCCAAAAGCGTCATCCGAAGATTGCTAAGTCCCGGGCGATACAACCGCCTTGGACCTTGATCATACCAGTAACTAAATAACTATAGGAACAACCGAGAAGCAACCGTCGGGTAACAGCCTTGGGATAAGCATATGAAGTTTATTGCCTATACTTTAACATGTCAATAGCTTGCTACCTGATCATGAGAAGTTTTATGATATGAGCTACTGTTTATGATATATAATGATGCTAAAAAAGTGATTGGTATTATCATTTATCAAACTTGTGCACTTGCTAGCATTCACACTTCATAAATTATTTCCTTTATCATTACCTACTCAAGAACGAGTAGGAATTAAGCTTGGGGACGTTGAGACGTCTCCAACGTATCTATAATTTATGAAGTATTCATGCCATGTTTACAAAAAATATATGGTTTTGGTATGGTTTGATTAGAACTAACCCGAACTGACGCTGTTTTCACTAGAACTACCGTGGTGTCATTTTTTGTGCAGAAATAAAAGTTCTCGGAATGGGCTAAAAATTTATGGTGATTTTTTGTGGACCAAAAGAGACCCCTGAAACTTCGTGGGAGGACCAGAAGACCAAAGAGGGCATGACAAGCTCGCTAGGCGCACCCTACCCCCAGGGTGCTTGGAGCGAGCTTGTCGCTTCCTTGTGGGCCCCCTTGACATGAATCCTACGCCAAAAATTCCTATAAATACCCAAACCCCCAGAAAGAACCCTAGATGAGAAGTTTCGCCGCCGCAAGCCTCTGTATCCATGAAAACTCAATCGGGACCCCATTCCAGCACCCTGCCAGAGTGGGAAATCATCACCAGAGGCCATCTTCATCATCACCGAAGTTTGGTTGTTGTTTGAATAAAATACTTAAGATCTATTTTTTATGAGAGAGTCTTCACATAGCTACTTAATTATTTGACTACTCATTGATCTTCACTTATATCTTTTTGGAGTAGTTTGTCATTTACTCTCGTGCTTCACTTATATCCTATGAGTAAATGGTTGAATAAACTGAATATCATAAATGTGAAATTATATATGTTTCATATGCTTATCCCATGGGGAGTAATGGCTTCACATAAAAGAAGTATAAGTGGTAAAATTTATTGAAAATTAGCAAACACAACATTGGTCACTTACAATTCATGAAAGAATATTGAAGGAAGAGAGATTTCACATATAAACATACTATCTTGGACATCTTCTATGAATGTGAGCCCCATTAATTATTTTCAAACTTGAGCAAATTAGTTGAAGTTGGACAAGGAAGACAACGTAATGAGTTATGTTTGGGTATATTTGTATAGAAGTTTTATTGTTACGGATCCTCCAACATGTGGTGCTTGCTTAGGATCTTTTGTTAGCCAAAAATTCGTACTAAGTAGAGATACTACTTGTGCATACAAAAACCCTTAAACCTAGTTTCTTGCCATAAGTATCCACCATATCTACCTATGGATTGAATAAAATCCTTCAAGTAAGTTGTCATCGGTGCAAAAAGCAATAAAAAATTGCTCCTAAATATGTATGATCTTTTATTGTAAGGGAAAATAAGCATTGTACGAACTTGTGATGGTAAAGAAATAAAAGCGACGGATTGCATAATAAAGGTTGCTATCACAAAGGGCAATATAACATGACGTTCCTTTGCATTAAGGGCTTACACATCCAAAAATAAAAAGCGCATGGCAACCTCTGCTTCCCTCTGCGAAGGGCCTACCTTTTACTTTTATGTATTTACTTTTATGCAAGAGTCAATAGTATTCCTTCTCATTCCAATCTCAATTATTCTCTAGTTGGCAAGTATCATGTGGTGGGGAAAGATCCAAGCATATATGGCCATTCAAATATATTTGATCATGAATTATTATTGTTGACAATTATTTATATGATAAATAAGTTGGGAGGCGAAACATTAAGCCCATATATTTCTCTGTGTTTGATGGATGCTATTTGTTCTAAAAATATGCTTTCAGTGTTAGCAATCATGGAAGACTATATGATAGTTGAGTATGTGGAATTTGCTAAATTAAAGCTCTTACATAGAACCTTCCTGAAAATAAGATGAATTGCAATTGTTTGATGACTGAGAACATAGTTTGTTAGTTTTCAAGAAAGTTTATTGTCTATACTTTAACATGTCAATAGCTTGCTACTTGATCATGAGAATTTTTATGATATGAGCTACTGTTTATGATATATAATGATGCTAAAAAAGTGACTGGTATTATCATTTATCAAACTTGTGCACTTGCTAGCATTCACACTTCATAAATTATTTATTTTATCATTTACCTACTCGAGAACGAGTAGGAATTAAGCTTGGGGACGCTGATACGTCTCCAATGTATCTATAATTTATGAAGTATTCATGCCATGTTTACAAAAAAATTATATGGTTTTGGTATGGTTTGATTAGAACTAACCCAAACTGACGTTGTTTTCAGCAGAACTACCGTGGTGTCATTTTTTGTGAAGAAATAAAAGTTCTCGAAATGGGCTGAAAATTTATGGTGATTTTTTGTGGACCAAAAGAGACCCCTGAAACTTCGTGGGAGGACGAGAAGACCAAAGAGGGCACGACAAGCTCGCTAGGCGCCCTACCCCCAGGGTGCTTGGAGCGAGCTTGTCGCTTCCTTGTGGGCCCCCTTGACGTGAATCCTACGCCAAAAATTCCAATAAATACCCAAACCCCCAGAGATAACCCTAGATGAGAAGTTCCGCCGCCGCAAGCCTCTGTATCCATGAAAACTCAATCGGGGCCCCGTTCCGGCACCCTGCCGAAGGGGGAAATCATCACCGAAGGCCATCTTCATCATCTCGGCGGCCACCATGATGAGAAGGGAGTAGCTCACCCTCGGGGCTGAGGGTATGTACCAGTAGCTATGTGTTTGATCTCTCTCTGGTGTTCTTGATTTGGCATGATCTTGATGTACCACTAGCTTTGTAAATATATTTGGATCTTATGGTGTTCTTCCCTCTCTACCTTCTTGTGATGAATTGAATCTTTTCCTTTGAGGTTTTGTTATGTTGGATTGTATCTTTTGGATGTGAGAGCTCTTGATGTATGTATTGCGATGGGATATCCATGGTGACAATGGGACGTTTTATTAATTCACTTGATGTATGTTTTGGTTATCAACTTGCGGATTCCCGTGGTGACATTGGGGTAATCTATGCATAGGGGTTGATATGCGTTTTCATATTCCTTTCTCCGATAGAAATCTTGGGGTACTCTTTGAAGTTCTTTGTGTTGGATTGAATATTATGAATCTGAAATTGTGTGATGCACATCGTATAATTAGCCCACAGATAATTGTGGTGACATTGGAGTATCTAGGTGACATTATGGTTGATTGAGATGTGTGTCATATGGTGTTACTTTAGTATGAACTCTAGGGCTGTTTGTGACACTTATAGGAATAGCTTCAAGATTGATCAGAAAGAATAACTTTGAGGTGGTTTCGTACAAAGAATTTCATCTTATGTTCTCTACAATAGGAACTTTGAAGTGATTCTTTGCTGCACGTTGAGGGATTTTTATATGATCCAGTTATGTTATCATGTTTGAGAGATCTTGCACTAGTGAAAGTATGAACCATAGGCCTTGTTTTCAAGCATTGCAATACCGTTTTTGCTCACTTTTGTTATTAGTTACCTTGCTGTTTTCATTTATTCAGATTATAAAATATATTTCTACCATCCATACTACGCTTTTATCACTATCTCTTCGCCGAACTAGTGCACCTATACAATTTACCATTGTATTGGGTGTGTTGGGGACACAATAGACTCTTTGTTATTTGGTTGCAGGGTTGTTTGAGAGAGACCATCTTCATCCTACGCCTCCCACGGATTGATAAACCTACGTCATCCACTTGAGGGAAAAATGATACTGTCCTACAAAACTCCACTCTTGGAGGCCCAACACGAGTCTACAAGAATAAGTTGTGTAGTAGATATCAATGGGTAAGAAAAGCGACTCTCTCCTTGAAAAACAGAAGGCTATATGGTGGGTGCTATATGAGTTTGTGTACGTGTTTGATTCCACCATACCTTCTGATGCAGACCCCCTCTCAATAGTATGGATTTCCTACGACCAAAGAAAATAAAACACATCGGAAACTCCTTCTCGCTCTTTTCCATCTAGAAGGGAGCCCAACCGTCTTGTGCCATATAGAGTGTATATACCTGAGTAGCTTAGGCACACAGTTAGTCTGTAAATTGCATTGTCATCAACACCAAAACACTTTAGGCGGAAATGCCCTTTCAGAGTATCGAACCCACATGGAGCACAAGAATTAGGCTTTGTCTCTTGAAGGGTTTAGATAGCAGTGCTTGCAAGTTAAACGCAATCCAAAGTAAAGTGGAACGGAATAAAAATATTGGGTGTTTGTGGTGAGCAAAGAAATAAACTTGCAAAAGTAAAATAAAGTAACGCCGGAAGAAAGTGAAGGTTTTTGAAATCGATAGGGCTAAAGCATAATGCTACGTCAGATTCCTAAGCCACTTTATATATTTTTATTTGTAGGCGGAGGCAAGTACAGGTACGTGCATACACATGGTAGCCCTCTATCACATATACCACTACCATTCATCCCCACTTCGGTTACTGAATGATAATTAAGGTGTCTTCCCCATGGATGTAACTTAAAAGTGGTCTCCGTTTACCCCATGCTACAACAATCAGGGATGAAGGGAGATAGGCCATGTCACTAACGTACTTCCGCAACCAGCCGTCACGCCAGCAGTAATAACCTTCCGTCCAAAATTGACATATGTTGGATGGTCAACTTCACCCAACATCAAGAAGACAATTAACATAAACATATAAAGAGGATATCAAATCGAAATACCAAACGATCTTTTTACATACTAGGGTTCCTCCATGCCCCCGAGAACTAGATAAACTACTCACACATCGAGGGGCCAAAAGGGATGAGATGAATCATGATGAACATGGTGATTTCACTAAAGTAACACAAGATTGAATCCACTCCAACTATTGTATTACAAATGGATGAGATGATGATAATGGTGAAGCCCCCTTGATGTAGTGTTGCTGCAGCGAAGTCAATCCTTGAATCAGTCTCTCCCTTCGGATGCCTTTCGGAGGCTGGGGTTCTGTGTTCTGGATGTGTTTCTGGAGGTTGTGGGGCGTCTGTTCCCCGATCTGAATGCACGAGGGAGAAGTAGTCGACCAAGGGAGGCCGCTGCCATGCCATATACGATCGTCCATACGAGCGTGTGCGCTCATTGACGATGACATGTACCTAGGGTAGGGTCTTAGGCCTGACCTAGACACCCTACCCATGGACACTACCCTAGAGTCCAAGGCCTGCAAGGTTCAGCAGAAGATACCGACTGAAATCGCCCTGGGGTGCAATCCACTCGACGGAAGATTCCACTCGGATATCCCAATTCCACTCGATCATGTTTAAATCACTCGACCATACAAGATCTCACTCGAAGTGCAGAAGGCCTAGAATCACTCCAGGACGACAACAGTCAGGCATTCACTCCGTCGTCGTACAGATCATTTATTGTGGGCGTTACCAGTAACGTTCAGGACATAACTCACACTAGACCAATGATGGCGGGCGTTGCCGCGCCCGTCTATTTTGCTGTTAGAATGATAGGAATTTTTGTAAATAGGAGACAAAAAAGTAAACATAGCTGGAAAATAAAATATTGAAAAGAAAAAATAGTCCAAAAAATTTGTTTTACATAAGGATTTATTATTGTTTGGAAGTGTTGGTATTCCACTCAGTAGTAAGTAGCAATAAAAGGAGAAAAATATTAAGCTAGGACATGTTATTCCCATTTCAGTTGCATACATACAATGTACGTGTCCATTTGTAGCTTATGGCTACTTTCAAATGAATAAGGTCTTGACGTAATAAGAAAACACATATAACTGTTAATAGCCTTGATCAAGGAGCAAAGGCTAGCCTTCACTTAGTGGAGTAATGACAGTAACCTGAACAAGAATATGCAGGAAACCACACGAATTATAAATTCATGAATTGACGAAACATCGACATACTGACCAACTCTGCCAAAGGCGCTGGATAGAAGCTTTGCTTTTCTGGGTGGCATAGTACACACTTCATGACATGTCAAATAATTGTAGAATCTAACTTCCAAAGCAGAATTCACATGCATGTATGCATCTCTGATCCATGATCTCGTCATACTAATTTCAAATTTGAATAAAAAATGACTATTCTTTTATTTCAGAAAATCAGAGGTATATGTATAAATGCTTCATCTTTGGTTTCTGATGTCATCTTAGAATGACATTGACTTAGATTATTCTGCTATTTCTTGCAATAGTCCCGCAAAGATGTGTACAACGCATCAACTAAAGTCATTCATAACAAAAGAAAAGAGTGTCAACTCATCCATGAAATTGCCATTCTTCTTCATCAAATCAAGCAAAAAGACAAAGATTGTTTAAACATGGCACATACGTTACATGTAATGAACCTGCAAGAAGTTAAAGAAATAAAGTTGCTATTATGTGCAAGAATCCATGCAATGTTTTCAAGGTAAATCGGGACTGAAATGGGATTAGGGAAGCATTGCATGACCTCTCAGCAGATCAAAATCTATATCATCTTCCTTACAACCCTGCTTGCATTGGTATTTACAGTAGTTGATTAGTTCAACACCTACAGGGCTACAGTACTTACGCAGATGAGTCTTAAGCATTTGAAAATTAAAGGAAGAAAAACATGCACGTGATGTGAGCATATACAAGGTAGTAGATTATGAAGAGCCTTCGTTTTTTGGTAAGAAAGCTTCTAAAGAGCCGAATGTTCTGGAAATTTCTAATAAGAGGCGGACATGAATGAATTTACTTAAAAAGCGTGATTAAGATACTATAGTATTGCAGCTTTAACAATTGATTTTTTATTATACTCCAGATTAGGTGTTGCCTAAAAAAACTCAAAAAAGAATCATATTCTGTTTATCCTTGCTGATGATGTTGGACCAAAAGTAGATTCTGAATTAGCAGGTTAGTTTACAATTAACATAGTTACTGCAATGCTCATGCATCATCTGTGGCAGCTGATGGTTTGTGAATGGTTAAGAACTCCTGGTCTGTACCTTTACTCAAGGAATTGTGCTGAATAACCTAATCATACAGATATTGATGACTTCTTAACCACAAGATCAGGCATACTTGCTTCTGCTAGCACAATGAATGATGTGCAGTTGCAATAACAAAAGCGCCATATGGAACCTACATGTATTATAATCTTACCTGAAATGTTGGGAAGGATGCATGTCAATGTCCTTTTAGGATGCATAATAATTGTCAGTTTCACCATCCTTAACCGTTATTATCACGCAACACTAACAAGTTGTGCACAATTCTAGTAGACATACAAAATTACAAATGCAGATATTCAATTTGATATGTACTGAAGTCATAACAGATGCAGTAAACAGGACATGCCTGTCTTGGGTATCTCTACTACCATGGTCATTGCAAGAAATCGGAGCTGCTCCATGCAGTAAAAGGCAACATCATGGTGCCATGGTGGAGAACAGAACTTATTTGGTTATTTAAATGAGCTTAGCTGTGTCTCTCCTTGCTAAATAACTTCCTTAGAGCAATACATTTTTAGTGTCTCGATCTCTGCATCAGTATCAGCATGTGATGTAAGTACTTGTAAGCTCAGGAGATGTAGTTAATAAAGAGTACAGAAAACATAGGATGATAAACAAGACAAATTTAATGTAGGACCACCCTTACTTTTGACACCGAATAATTATTCACTTGAATTATTATTTTCAACAATACATTCAGCAGAAATTTGGCGAGTCACATACTCACATTACAGATGCTAACTAAAGTTTAACTAAGAGAGATAAACTTAGTAACCATTTTGCCAGATACAGTTTAAGTAATAAAGTTAATAACAAAAGGAGTGACTTGTGTTTCCTAATTGATAGAAGGACAAAGTTAATAACAAAAGGAGTGACTTGTGTTTCCTAATTGATAGAAGGACAACTATTACCTTTCAAGTATGTAACGAGAAGTGGCTTGATTGACTATGGAACATCAACAACAAATTTGACATGTGGTGAAGCATAATTCAGAAGGACGGGGAGGAGCAATAGGGGTGGCGACTCTAGAGCCTCCTTGAAGCTTGTATCTGGTCATCGAGGAATCGGCCAATGGGTACTCCAGGGAAGATCGTAACACGTGGTTTTCACTGCCTGCGTCCAGGAATTTCCGGAGAGGGATGGCTTCCATGGTGCTGACCATCGACTGGAATGAGAAAAGGGGAGGCGAACCTGGTGGGGCGATAGACAGGGAGTGAGCAGGTATTGCCCAGTGCCATCTGAGGGTTTCGTGCCATCAAGCCATCAACAGAAGTTCGGCCCACACTTGGAAACAACAACTTAAGAATGGAACCATGGCGAGGGATCCATCTCGATGCCTTCGCCAACACGTACTCCCTCCGTTGACTCAACTTTATACTAACGTTAGTACAAATTTAGTACAAAGTTGGGTCATCTATTTTGGAACGGACATGTTTACCGAGGATGAAGGCGCGACGGCTCGACGGGGGTGAGATCAGAGAGGTCGAGAGGGGTGGGATCTTAGAGGTGGGCATGGAGACTACTCGACGGCTCACCTGTGCTTCGCCCTAGATCGAGATTGCCAAGGGATGGGAGGGGTCGGGCAGGATGTACTATTGTGCAGGATTGAGGCAGGGGGAGGGAGGAGGTAGGGGCCAGAGTCGTTGACTCTTGGCAGATTTGGTCGTGTACAGGGTGGACCGTCCATCAAGGATCGAACGAGAGGCCTCCAATTTTGTTCCTAGAGTAGCGGGGCTTGGACATCCGGCCTGGCGCATCCGACAGCCAAGAAAGACTGGAACAAGCAATCTAATGGTCAAAATTGTTCGAGATCGACAGAACAAATGATTGAACTATGTCTTTGCATTAGATGAAGTGCTATATATAGCACTGGAACAGGCGTTTACAAAGGGGTGTCGGTTCAGACATAACCGACGCAACGGTTGGAAAAGTAACAGCCAAAGGTTAATACAAGCAGGGATTAATCCCTTAATTACTATGTTAATTAATCTTAACACTCCCCCTAACCCATGCTTGTCCAGGTAGCATCATCATCTTGAAAGAGACTCCTCCAAAAACCGTGTGGGAAAAATATGAGGAGAAAAGAGTTTGATATGTTGCTAAAAACTCCTTCAAACCATGTGGGAAAATAAGAAGAAAGATGATGCAACATATAATGGTTATTGTCTCTTTCACCTCAATATGAGAAACTCATAGAATTTAGAGGATAATAGATATGTCGTATATACTTTCCTAAAAAAACCCCGGTGGGGAAAACAGAAAGTATGACATATGATCTCATGTTGATATTACCTTATTAAAAACCTTTATGAAAACATGTATAGTAAACTCACGAAGGGAAAAAGAGTATAATATGATGCATTGATGTAACACCCCGCATGTAACTTGCCATATTTGTAACTCCGACTCTTGCCATTTTCGGCTATGTGATATGTTTTTCCCTCCATTGTCGGGTTTTGTTTTTCGTTTTGTATTTTGCCATGTCATGCATTTTCATATCATGTCATCATGTGCATTGCATTCGCATACGTGTTCGTCTCATGCATCCGAGCATTTTCCCCGTTGTCCGTTTTCCAATCCGGCGCTCCTATCTCCTCCGGTGCACCCCTCTTGTTTTCTTTCGTGTGCGTGTGTCAAACTTTCTCGGAATGGACCGAGGCTTGTCATGTGGTCTTATTACACCACCCGGAGACTACCGGTCAAGTTTCGTTTCATTCGGAGGTCGTTGGTACTCCAACGGTTAACCGGACATCCGCAAAGTCCATTTGAGTGTCCAGCAAACCCCCCCTCCAAAACCAGCCCAAAACCCACCAAACTCTCTTCCATGCTCTAGGTCGTTCGATCACGATCGTGTGGGCGAAAATCGCACCTCATTTGGAGTCCCCTAGCTCCCTCTACCTATAAATATGTGGGCATCCCGATTTACAAACGCAGTCTAAACCCTAGCTCCTCCCTCCGCGCCGCGCTGGACGCGTCCGCCCGCGCCGGGCAACGTCCAACCGCCACCCTCCGCGAATCAC